>NW_027473667.1:0-181732 GCF_050947335.1 Megachile rotundata
CACTATCGCGACAAGTGCACCGCGTCCCTCCGCGTCCGCGAACCAGTTAGGCTGGTCCGGGACGCGGTAGGGCTCCGCCACGATCCCGATCGAACAATTCCACTCGGCGAGGGTGTGCAGGAAAACGTCCTGAGCCCCCGCCGAGTGGTTCGCGTTTCCTTGCAGAATGGGGCTCAATGGCCCCATCACTGATGTCCTTCAACAGCCACCTCCATGGCGCTTCCATCAGCCTGTATGGCCTCTTTTGTTGTGGCTTCCCCGGTGGCTATTTGCGCCCTCCCCTCTTCTCTTCCAGGCTCGATGTCCCTTCTCTCTTCTCTTGCTGTACTAGCAGCTTTCGCCTTCTCTTTTTCTGGTGCAGCTGCGTTCTTCCTTCTCGGCGGTTTGGGGGCACACCCAGCCGCTCCTAGACGATGCGCGTCCGGCCTCCCGAGGTCGCTACAGAGGGGGCACTTTAGCTTGTTACCGCACTCTGCGGCTTTGTGCCCCCCCTCTCCGCATGCATAGCAGCGTCCGGAACGGATGACCGCCTCTCCGCACTGCGCCGCCGTGTGCCCCTTCTGGAGGCAGCGGAAACAATGCATCGGGCGGGCCGCTAATATCTCGACCCGTGCTGACGTCCACCCGATCCTGATACGTCCCGCTGCCTCCGCCTTCTTCGCGGTCGTCAGTGGACAGCGGACCCACACGGTGCCCATGGTGTTCCGGGCCCTCCTGATCTCCCCAACATTGATTTCTTGGGGAGTGCAATCTCCTAGCTTCGCCAGGGCTTCTGCTACTTCCTCTCTCTCAATCGAATCGTCCAGGTTTAATAGGCGCAGCTCCGTCGTCTTGACCGGGTTTGCCACTCTGACCTCGGCCTCTCGGAAAACTTCCCTCAGTCTTCCTGCTAGTTTCGCAGCCTTGGATTTGTTTTCTTCGCCGGGGATACCTAACACCAGTCCTCCGGTGGCCGCTTTCCGTATCTTGAACTCACCGATGCCCATATTGGTGAGTTCCTGGGGGGGCACTGCCTCCCTTGCCTTCTTCAGCACCTGGGAGTAGGTCGTCTGACCCCCAGGTGCTACCGTGAGGGTCACCGCTGCCGTCCTCGGCGGGCGCGGCACCTTGACTCTCTTTTTGGGTGCTGGCTGTGCCGGTTTGGTGCCCGTTGCCCCTGGTCTTGCCAGAGGCCGGTTATCCGGCTTTCTTGCCACCGACGTCGCACCTGCCGCAGTCTGCGTCGCCTTCTTCGTCTGCTGCCTCGCCTTTCTGCCCAGAACCGTGGACCACAACTCGTCCTTTTTGCCCTGTTGGGGGGCAGGCCCCGAGGGGGCGGCCGGTGGGACAGCGCTCAGAGCCGCTCCACTGGTTCCCTTCACTTCAGGGTTCACCCTCCTCGGCGCGGGTCTTGGCCGCGGTGGCGGTTTGGGCTGATCTCTGCGCTGCGCGCTGCTGCTGGCCTGTATCCCCCTCGCTACTCCTTTCAGCTCAGCTGACAGCTCCTCTACTTTCCTCATCAGCTGAGCGACCACATCTTCCAGTCCCGACTTTTGAGCTTTGCTCTCCTCTGACGTCGTGTTCTGGATTACTGCCGTGTCTTCCCTGGGCGGCTTCCTCACTATTGGTAGGTCCTCCGACCTCGCCTCGTGCTCCTCCGTACGCTCTGGGCACGTTGCTGTTTCCAGCGGCTCAGCATCGCTCAGTGGTCGCAGCTGCTCAATCTCCATCGTTGGAGCATGCTGAATCGCCTCCGTCGGGCTCAGTAATACCCGTGGCGGGCTGTTGGTAGCAACCACCAACCGCCTCTTAATATCTTCCCTCTCCGACTCAGAGGACGACAAGACCCTCCTGCGCGTCCTCCTCACCGGTCCAGCCCTGGTCTCCTCCTGGTGCGGCGCTACGCCGGATGAGATCCCCTTGAGTTTCTCCACCTCGAGCCGAAGCGCCGCTAGGTCCTCAGCCATCCTGCGTCTTTCTTCCTGAGCAGCTCTAAGTTGTCTCCTGAGCTGCTCTTTCTCATCGTCCTCCGTCGGAGACGAAGGCAGCCCCGAGGCGAGTGTTGCCGCAGACTCCGGATCGGCTATCTCTCTTCGGTCGCCCCGCGCGTTCTGTCTCTTCGCCAGTTCGGTTGTGAGGCCCTCAATGTAGTTTGATGACACCCGCAATTGGCGCACGCTCGTCCCCTTTAGGTTCGTGGAACCTGCCGCAACTCTTCGTATGAGGTCGGTGTACTTCAGCAGCTGCGCATGCAGATCCACCGTTGGCTGGTGCTTTGCCTCCCTCATAACTTCCTCCACGTCCGGTATGGGCTTGCTTCCCTTGCTCGGCCCCGGTACTGGCCTGGAAGGGTCATAAGCCCCCAGCTCCTTATCGAGCTCGAGCTCCATCCTCTTGGCGTCCAGTAAACGCTCCTTCGCCTCAGCCAGGCGGACATAATCTCCGGTCGTAGGCGGCCGGCCTCTTCCTCGGGATCCTCTGCTATCGCTCCTAGATGGGGCAGATTCCACTGTGATGACGGAAGAGTCCGAATCGGAATCCCCGTCATCATTTAGCACCCTCTTCTTCGGGATGGGTCCCCGCGCTGCCGGTTTTGGCTGGTCTACTCCAGTGTCCGATGACACTCTGCTGAGGCGTGTTGAGCGCCTCGTCATTCTCCACTCCGGCTCCGATCCAGAGTCTTCGTCACGCGCCGAACGTGGCGCTTCTGAGCTGGTTGCAGCGCTCAAGTCGACAAGACTGGCCGATTTTGGCGGGGCCAAAATGTCGACACATCTTACTACCGGCATAGATGTTCCGGTAGCACCTTCCTTCCCGGTGTTACGGGCCTTCTCCTCATGTCTCTCCTCGTCATGCGTTTGGCTGGGTTTTGAGCTGCCCCCCACAGCTTTTGAATAAGAAAATGAACACTCCATACTAAGTCCCACGAGAGTGGTCGGAAGGAAGGTCGCCCCGGGCAGAGCCGCCTTACCCGGGGAAGCCGTTGAATACTCGGGGGGGCCGGCAGGTACCCCCGAGGGAACCGTTCGAGACCGCCCTGTTTTACGCCTGGGCGGCCACGCAATTCTCGGCACGGTTGCCTATACACCTTAATTTCAGGCGTCCTCACCCGCCCCCGCCGCCCCCGTTTTCACCCCTCAGCGTAAGCCTTGCCGGCTTGGGAGGCCCTACCAGGGTCCGAAGACCCCGCCGGCATCGCCTCACGCCTCACAGGGACTACTTAAAGACGACGGGAGCACCCCTTTTATGCGGACTCATACCGCAAGGCAGGGGATACCGTGGCCGTATTCCGCCCCGCGAACCACACAGCGGATTTTTTATAGAGGTTTACTCCTCGCGAGCCAGCCGGTTAAGGCAAGCTCCCCGTTCCTGCAAAACATGACTACAGGCTTACGGTGTGAGCATAGGCCCCCCACTGGGGACCCGCCGTTCTCCCGTTAGCATAGAGGCCCTCGGCCTTGGGTGGCCAATCACCGAAATGATCGACCACCGAAGGCGCAGTTCCTCTATCCCAGCGAACACCACGTGGAGGTGGGAGATCCGACTTGTGCCACCCCGGCACCAGTTCGTCCGCCAACCTAACCTAACCTTTTTTTTTTTTTTTTTTTTTACGAGGGGAAATCTTCGAAAGACGCCCCCACTCCCCGGGGGAGGAGCGGGGGTAGTGTGGGATTCGTACCCACTAAAACCCCTCGGTGATGCCCACCCTCGGCGGCATGGCGGGCTATGGGATCGTGCCATATTCGTCGCCACGGCCCGCCAAAATGCCGCCATGCGACAAAAGAATCGCCCATCTCGTGGGGAGGAGAAGCCTCCCCACAACAATACTAAGTCCCACCCCACCCTTATCGGAGCCGACGACGTCATCACGCCCGCCGTCGTCTCCACACACCTGGCCGCGTGCAATGATGTCATGGGCCCCCGCCCATGACACCTGCGGCCATGGCGGCCTCGGTCAATCCCGGGAACTCCGATACCCCGGACCGAGACCGCCTACACTCGCACAAGGGGATGAGGACCAACGCCGGGGAGGGCGGCGCGATCCCCACCCCACCACGTCTCTCCACTTATAAATACACATGCACACACACGCAACACACAACACACACTCACACCCACTCACGCACACTCAATCACCCCACCGTTCACACCGTGCGGGCGACGCGGAGAAGCCACGCCGCCCACTACCCTCAAGAGGGCGCCCGAGAAGCGGGTCGCCCTCTCCCTCTCACTCTTCTCACTGTCATACCACGTCTCTCTCTCTCACGCTCCGCCTCCTCCTTCCGCGAGATCACCGTCTCGCAGAAGGAGGCGACGGCCTTCCACGCCTCGTCACTCTTTAACATTTTCTCAATCACATCACCCATGCACGCAGCGTCACATTCAATCTCGCACTCCAGGAGGTGCCTTTGCAGCGCAAAGGCAGGACACCTCCCCAACACATGCTGGGCGTCATCGCGCCCAGCACCACACTCATAACAATCGGGTGATCGTTGCCTTCCGATCCGGCACAGGTACTCCCCGAAGCAACCATGCCCGGTGAGCACCTGCGTGATCCGGAACGAAAGCCGCCCGTGACCGCGGTCCATCCACTGCTCCAGTCGCGGATGGACCGCCCCGACAGCGCGCTTCTCCACGGCCCCGCTGGAGGATAACTCATCCTTCCAGCGGGAGACAGCAGCGCGTCGGGCCTGGAGCCGCACCTCTTCGACGCTGGGTCCTGGCTGGGTACCCTCTACTATGCCCTCATCTCGGAGGGTGCAGCGGTATCTGTACACCGCTGCCTCCACCTCGGCCTGATGTGGCCAGGGAATTACCCCAGCCAGAACCATAGCCGACTCGTAGGAGACCGTGCGGTACCCCATCACCACCCTGACCGCCAGCCGCCGTTCCACTTTTCGCAAAACACCCTGCGAGTGGCGACTGGCAGTCAGGTCGGCAGCCCAAACAGGGGCGCCGTATAGGGCCATACTCCGCACGACCCCCATATAGAGCCGGCGCACCTTCTCACTAGGGCCCCGCAGGTTGGGCAATAGGCGCGCCAACGCGCCCGCAACACGCTCCAACCTGGGGGCCAACGCGTCGAAGTGGGGCACGAAACTCCAGTGGCTGTCCAGCCGGAGCCCGAGATATCTCATCTCGGACCCGATCTGGACATCGGCCCCGCCTACCCGGACCAACGCTCCGGGCGGAGGGCGGTCCCCACGCCTATGGCAGAAGGCCATGGCCTCTGTTTTGTGGGGAGCCACCTCCAACCCGAGCGCCCGGATCTCGGCAACGACCACCGCAGCACCCAACTCGGCGAGACGGCTGGTCCTCGACCAATCTCGCCCCACTGCCAAGATATGCGTATCGTCCGCAAAACACGTTAGAAATAGACCCGGTGGCAGTGGGGCCCTCAGAGCGGGGTCGTACCCCACGATCCACAGGTGCGGTCCGAGTACCGCACCCTGGGGCACACCCCGCTCGACTTTCCAAACCCTAATGGCGCCCGACCGATCTACACACTCGATCGACCTCTCCCGGAGATAGTCGCCTATGATATTACTAACTACCGGGGGGACCCGGTGCCTTTCAAGGCCTTCCATTATCGTCCTATGGGGCAGGGTGTTGAACGCGTTCACTATATCTAACGATATAGCGATTGCCACCCCGCCCCTTGACGTGGCCGACTGGGCGATGTTCCTAACCCTCTGAATGGCATCTATAGTGCTCCTCCCTTGTCGAAAACCAAACTGCCAGTCGGCCACGTCAGGACCATCCCGGGAGAGGTGATCCGTCAATCTCTTCGCGATTATCGTTTCTAGGATCTTACCCACTACATCCAGCAAAACGATCGGCCGGTACGCCGAGGGCTCCCCTTCGGGTCGTCCCTCCTTTTTTAAGAGGACCAGCCGTCCCCGCTTCCACAAATCCGGAAACTTCCCTAACTTCAGACAGGCGCTGAAGAGGCATCTCAATCTATCTCCCAAAAATGGGAGTGCCAAGGCCCAAGCCCGGCCCGGGATGCCGTCAGGGCCTGGTGCAGTGTTGCGAGCACTGACCCTCTTGACGGCATAAACGAGCTCCTCGTCCGAAACCCCCATATCGTCGGTCCACTGAAGGTGGGCCGACGACCCGGAGCGCGTCGGTGGATTCTCGTCGCGCGGAAATAAAGTTTCCACGACGCGCCCCAGTAGCTGGGGGTCGAGGCTCTCCGTAACCGGCGGGGCGTATGGCCTAAGTTTACCCATAACTAATTTATATGGCCGCCCCCACCGGTCCCGCTCAAGAGAGCCGAGGAACTCGTCCCAGGCTCGATCCTTGGACTCCCTGATGGCTTTCTTGTAAGCCGCTACCCCCTCCCGGTAGCAGCCCCAAAGTTGCTGCTCCCTCGCGGGGTCGCGGTTGCGTCTCCGTCGGGCGCGCAAATACTGGCGACGCAATGGGAGACATGCTTCGCGCAATTGCGCTATCTCCCCCGTCCACCAGTACGCCGCCCGACGCGGGCAAGGGGTGGCCCGGGGCATCGCCACGTCGCAGATATCCTGCATGGTGCCCCGGAACCACTGAGCCTCGCCCTCGACGTCCGCGACCTCCCCAGCCAGAGAAGCCGGCCAGCTAACCGCGAGGGCCGCAGCCACCATCATATCCTGATCTAGCCTCTTCAGCGCCCATCTTTTCGGCGGTGGGCGTCCACCCCGGCGGCGCCGGGTTTCGGAGGAGAACTTTATCCTAATAAAGAGATGATCGCTTAATGTTTCAGTCTCCTCCTCGACCCGCCAGCTCGCAACCATGCGCGCGACCGCAGGGGAGCCCCAGGACAAGTCCACCACAGACTCTCCCTGAGGCCGCACGCATGTGCTCGCCGAGCCCCTGTTGAGCAACAGGAGCCCTTGCGCCGCCGCCCAATCCAGGGTTACCTGGCCTCTCGCGTCGGTCCTCGGGGAACCCCACTCGCGAGCCTTCGCGTTGAAGTCCCCGAGGACCAAAACGCGCTGGGTGGGGCAACGCGACGCTAACTGCCCCACCCTGTCCAACAACTCCTCGTACTCTGCGAGAGGCCAGCTGGGTGGCGCGTAGACGCCCACCACCGCTACATCCCCCCATCGAACCGCGACGGCTCCCCTACCCGCTGCAATCACGGTACAGGGGGGGGAGCCGGATACCCCACGCGACACTATTGCCACCGTCGCGGCGCGGCCCTCCGCGTCCGCGAACCAGTTAGGCTGGTCCGGGACGCGGTAGGGTTCCGCAACTATCCCCAACGTACAGTTCCACTCGGCGAGGGTGTGCAGGAAGACGTCCTGGGCCCTCGCCGAGTGGTTCGCGTTTCCTTGTAGTATGGGGCTCAATGGCCCCATCACTAATCAGCCTCGTCCGCCACCTCCATGGCGTTCTCCTTCGCTTGGCCTGCTGGCTGATCCGCTGCGCCCTTGGTGACTGGCTGTTCATTTTGTTTCTGAGTAACTTCCTCTTTTCTTGTTTCAGGTGCTGCGGCCTCTTTTGCTGCCACAGCCGTCTTCCTCCTTCTCGCTGGCGGAGCGCACCCCGCCGACCCAAGGCGGTGCGCGCTTGGTCGTCCTAAGTCGCTGCAGAGGGGGCACCGAATCTTGTTGCTGCAGTTGGCGGCCCTGTGCCCCCCCTCGCCACATGCATAGCATCGCGTGGATCTGTCTGTTTCTTCTCCGCATTGCTGGGCCGTGTGCCCCTTTTGGAGGCAGCGGTAACAATGCATCGGCCGGGTCGCTAGTACTTCGACCCTGGCCGAGATCCAACCGATGCGTACGCGTCCCGCTGCCTCCGCCTTCCTCGCGACTGTAAGGGGACACCGGACCCACACGGTCCCTAAGGCGTTGCGCCCCCTCCTTATTTCGCCGACCTTTATCTCTTCGGCGGAACACTCTCCTAGCTCCGCCAGAACCTGGGCCACTTCTTGCCTCTCGATGGAGTCGTCCAGGTTGAGTAGCCGGATCTCCGCCGTTTTTATCGGGTTAGCAACTCTTACTTCACTATCCCGAAACACCTCCCTCAGCTTCCCGGCTAAGTTGGCCGCCTTGGCTTTATTTTCCTGGCCGGGAATCCCGAGCACGAGACCCCCGGTGGCCGCCTTACGAATTTTCACCTCGGCGATCCCCATCTCCGTCAGCTGCTGTGGGGGGATCGCCTCTCGTGCCTTCTTCAGCACCTGGGAGTATGTGGACCCACTCCCAGGTGCCACTGTCAGGGTCACCGCCGCTGTCCTCGGTTGACGCGGGACCCTGACCCTCCTCTTCTCATTGGGCTTCGCAGCCGGCGGCCTCGTCGACCTTGGGGCCACCGATGGCTTGCTTGCCGTTTTCTTCGCCCCTTGGGTGGGGCCCACCGCGCGTTGCGCCTCCTTCTTCGCCACCTGTTTTGCCTTGCGGCCTAGGACGGTGGTCCACAATTCCTCCCTTTTTTGCAGTGGCGCAGCGGTCGAGGAGGGGGCCACCGGTAAAGCAGCGATCGGTGCCGCCCTCCTCGCGGCCACGAGACGGTCCCCGACCGATCTTGGGGCAGCCCTGGGAAGGGGCTTAGGCGGGGCTTTGCGCTGTGTGCTGCCGTTTTCCGCCCTCTCCTGTTTCCTTCCCCTTAACTCGGCGGTTAGATCCTCCACCTTCTGGAGGAGCTGCGCCACCACGCTCTCCAACCCGGTTCCTGGGGAGGTTGTCGTCTCCCCTTGTACCGGCTCCTCCTGTTCCTTCTCTCTTCCTGTCGTCGGGGCCCGGGGAGCCACCTCCTCAGGAGGCCTCTCCTGCGGATGTCTCGGCTCCTCAACATCCATGTTCGCCTCCGGGGCCTCTTCTACCACCTCCACAGGAGATGCGATCTCCGGCGGGGGGCTGCTGGTGGGCGCCACCAGCCTCCTCTTCACATCGTCCCTGTCAGTTTCAGAGGACGACGACAGTACCCTTCTGCGGGTCCTCCTGGTCCCCTGCCTGCTCTGTGCAAGCGAGGGCGGAGCTACCCCAACCGCCGTGCCCTTGAGCCTCTCGACCTCCTGTCTGAGCGCTGCTAGATCTTGTGCCATTTTCCTCCTATCTTCTTCGGCAGCTTTGAGGAGGCTCCTCAGGTGCTGCTTTTCTTCATCCTCCAATGAGGAACGCTGCTCCGGAACCGGCGCCGGTGTTCGAGCCATCTCCTTGGCGGCCGTCGCGGGCCCGGCTACCTCCGCCGCCTGCCTCTTGGCCAACTCCGTCGTGAGCCCCTCTATATAGTTGCTTGACACTCGGAGCTGGCGGACGCTCGTCCCCTTTAGGTTGGACGACGCCGCCGCTATCCTGCGAATTTGGTTCGTATATCGCAGCAGTTCCGCCTGAATATCTCTTGTGGGGAGATTCCTCGCCTCCCCCAACACCTCCTCCACATCCGGTATAGGCTTGCTGCCCCTGCACGGTGCGGGTACCGGTCTTTCCGGATCAAATGCGCTGAGCTCTTTGTCAAGCTTGAGCTCGTCCCGCTTCGCTGCGTTCAGCCGCTCTTTGGCAGCTGCCAGCCGAACATAGTCCCCTGTAGTCGGAGGGCGACCTCTCCTTTCAATATCCCCACCTTGGTTTGGCCGGGAAAATTCTATTGACATGATGGAGGAGTCCGAATCGTAGCCATCCGAGTCGTTGGCTACGGCCCTCCTCATCACCGGTCTTCTCGCCGGCGCAGGTGCCTCTCCGTAGGTCTGATCCTGGCTGTTCTGCGCTGTACCACTCGTCTCCGACGCTCTCCTCTTCGCCCTCGTGGTGCGGGTGGAGGTCCTCCCCGAAGACTCCGATCCCGAGCGGTCGGTTGCCGACTCTTTCTTAATCTTTCTTGCTGCGGCGGTTGTTCTACTGCAAGAATCTTCATCCTTGGGCTGGTTCTCTGCCCCTATTACCTTAATTGTGTGCTGCTTCAGCACTTCAGTGCACCGCACCACAGGTATCCGCAGTGTGGGGCACTCCTCCTTCCTCAAACTACTCTCCCCCTCTCCTGGTTGGCCGCTTTTTAAGATGGCGGCCACATCTTGTTTGTTTTGTTTGTTTGTTGAGTAATTATCCATGATAAGTCCCACGAGTGGGGTCGGAAAAGAGGTCACCCCGGGCAGAGCCGCCTTACCCGGGGAAGCCGATGAATACTCGGGGGGGCCGGCAGGTACCCCCGAGGGAACCGTTCGAGACCGCCCTGTTTTACGCCTGGGCGGCCACGCAATTCTCGGCACGGTTGCCTGTACACCTTAATTTCAGGCGTCCTCACTCGCCCCCGCCGCCCCCGTTTTCACCCCTCAGCTTGAGCCTTGCCGGCTTGGGAGGCCCTACCAGGGTCCGGAGACCCCGCCGGCATCGCCTCGCGCTTCATCGGGCCTACTTGAAGACGACGGGAGCACCCCTTTTATGCGGACTCATACCGCAAGGCAGGGGATACCGTGGCCGTATTCCGCCCCGCGAACCACACAGCGGATTTTTTATAGAGGTTTACTCCTCGCGAGCCAGCCGGTTAAGGCAAGCTCCCCGTTCCTGCAAAACATGACTACAGGCTTACGGTGTGAGCATAGGCCCCCCACTGGGGACCCGCCGTTCTCCCGTTAGCATAGAGGCCCTCGGCCTTGGGTAGCCAAGCACCGAAGTGATCGACGACCGAAGGCGCAGTTCCTCTATCCCAGCGAACACCACGTGGAGGTGGGAGATCCGACTTGTGCCACCCCGGCACCAGTTCGTCCGCCAACCTAACCTAACCTTTTTTTTTTTTTTTTTTTTTTTTTTTTTTACGAGGGGAAATCTTCATAGACACCCCCACTCCTCGGGGGAGGAGCGGGGGTAGTGTCAGATTCCTACTGACTAAAACCCCTCGGTGGTTCCCACCCCGTCGGTATGGACGACCGAGGCGATCATCATCTACTTGCAACCTCGGCCGTCCCCGCTGGCGCAGAAGGCGCCTCGCCTCGAAACTATCAGGAATAGTTCCCACCCCTGTGCCTAATGCACCGAGTCGGCCACGTAACCACGCCGCAGCCGACTCGCCCCCGGCCGCTTTCGGTGGGACTCCGAGCCCCCGCTCGAAGCCCCTGCGGCCCTGACAGACACCTGCCGTGGATGCTGGTTAGGTGTCTGCCAGACAACTCCCCGAACGGTGCAGCCCCGTGGGACTACACCCTCCTGTCCTCCTGTTGCTGAGGACGGCCGCGATTGGGCGTCTTCTGTGCCGGCGTCGGACGTCTCCTTGGTTTGGGAGCGCACCCGCGGGCTCCCAGTCTGTGATCCGCCGGTCGGCCCAAATCGCGGCATAACGGGCACTGAATCTTCTCCGCACTACAGGTCTTTGCGACGTGTCCTTCCTCTCCGCATTTATAACATTTGTGCGACCGATCTTCTTGTTGGTCGCACACTGCGGCGGCATGCCCCCTATGCAGGCACTTGAAGCAATGCATAGGGCGATGTGGCAGCACTACAATCCTCGCCGAGGTCCATCCCACCCTGACTTTGCCGGCTTCCTCAATCTTGCGTCCGGTTTCAAGGGGACACCTCAGCCAGAGGGTCCCCAGACTCCTGGGCGTCCGCTTGATTTGTCCAACCTGGATAGCACCAGGTGGACACTCGCCAATCTCGGCCAGAGCCTTCTGGACGTCTTCGCTCGTCGCCGCATCGTCCAGCCCGAGGACGCGCATGTCCACGGTCCTGGTGGGCTGGTGGAACTTCACCTCCGAGCCTTCGAACGCCGGCTTGAGCCGACGGAGGAGTTCTGTCACCTTTGTCTGACCACCGGGTCCTGGGACTCCCAGAATCATGCCCCCGGTGGCCGACTTTTTCACCTTGAACTCTGTGATACCGATCTCTTGAATTTCCGTGGAGGGGACCGTCTCCACGGCTTTCTTCATCGCCTCAGAATAAGTTGTTTTCCCACCTTTCGGGATGGTTAAAGTTAGGGCAGCCATCTGAGGGACCCTCGGCACTTGTACCTTCTTGGGTGCAGGTTTCTTCTTCTGCGGCTTCTTCGTCGTGGGCCGACTAGTCGCCGCAGCGACCGGCGCAGCTTCACCTGCTGCGGCCGCCGTCTGCTGCCTCTGCGTCCTCTTCGCCTTTCGGCCGACCACGGTCGCCCAGGTCTCCGAGGCGGGGGGGGCTGTTGCCGTCTTCGGCTGCATACGCTGCTGCCTTGCCTGAGGTGGCGCTGGAGTAGCGTCCCTCCTCTCTCCTCTTCGTCCCTGTGAGGGAGGCTGTTGGGGTTGGGCGGTCGCCTGGCCCTTCCCGCGCCGGACCTCCTCCGCAAGGTCCTTCACCGTCGCCGCCAAGGTGGTCACAAGATTAGTGAGGTGCTCGACCTCCTTGTTCCTTGGCGGCACTTCCTCTCTTCGTTCTTCCACTGGCGGAAGAACCGGCTCCACCTCAATGCAGGGCTCCGGAGTTACTGGCAGGGGCTGCGCCTCTGCCTCCGTCGCCCTCCTCTTCAATTGCTCCTCCTCGATCGGGGAAGAGCACTGACTTGCTCTTCTCTTCCGTGGAGGCGTCGGCTCCGTCTCAATCGGACGTGATGGAGAGGGGGGGCAGATAGCCACCGGAGTTGCCCTCTCCATCAACTGTGTCCTCAGATCCTCGATCTGCCTCTTCATTTCTTCTGTCTCCTTTCGGAGACTTTCCACGTTCTTCTGCAGGCGCTCCTTGTTCATTTCTGACATGGCCAGCGCCTGCCGCAGCTCAGTGATCTGCAGAGCATCGCTGCCCTCCGACTCCGGCCTCTTGCCAAGCTCTACGGCATATGCTTGAATCGCATTAGCCGATACGCGCAAGTCTCGGACGGCGGTACCCTTTAGGTTGCGGGAAGCCGCCGCCACACGCCGGACGCTGTCCGCGTATCTCAACATCTCGGCCACCAAGTCCGGGCGGGGCAGCCGCTTCGCCTCCATCATAAGGTCGAACACTTCGGGTAATGGCGCTGAGGACCTGGACGGCGGTGGGACTTCCGTTGTCGGGTCCAAGGCGTGTCGCTCCCTTAAGAGCTCCAACTCTTCTCGGAGCGCCTTGTTGTGGCGCTCCTTGGCCGCCGCCAAGCCGACGTACTCGCCCGTGCTTGGCGGACGTCCTCTTCGCTCCACCCGAGGAGAGGCGCTCCTCTCGGTCCAATCGATGTCTATGGACACTTCCGAGACGTCCGAGTCGCTGTCCTCCTCGGCCGCGCGGCTGCTTCGTGACACTGGCCGCCGCTTGGGGGCGGGGGCGAGAAAGGTTCCAGCCTGCTGCTGGCGTTTCTTCTCCTCCCATTTCCTCCTCGCAAACTTCTCATTCTCGGTGTAGTGGATTTCGGAGTCCGTAGTGCAGGGTGTCTGGTCTGCACTACTACCACACCCGTCCCCTTTGGGGATCTTGTCGATTACGTCGCGAGTGCGACTGAGACGCCCGATTGACGGTGCCGGGGTACTGCACCTCACCACTGGTATCGATACAATGGACTGAAGTTGTCCCGCCCCGATCTGCTTCTTCTCCTTGTCCAACGACGCCTCCCTGGATTGGCCGGTTTTTGAGTTGCCGGCCACAACCGTTGAAGTTTTGAAAGTCGATTCTGCCATACTAATCCCACGAGCATGGTCGGAAATGCAGTCACCCCGGGCAGAGCCGCCATACCCGGGGAAGCCTAGCTACTCGGGGGGATCGGCAGGTGCCCCCGAGGGAACCGTTAGAGACTGCCCAGTTTAACGTCCCGGCAGCCATGCAACTCTCGGCACGGTTGCCTGCACACCTTAGTTTGGGACGACCCCCCGAACCCCAATCGCCCCCTTTTCGATCCTCCGTGCGAGCCTGTCCGGCATGGTAGTACCTGCCAGGGTCCGAAGACCCCGCCGACATAGCCTCGACACATCATCGGACCTACTTCAGGAGCGACCCCCTTTTATGAGGACTCATACCTCAGGCAGGGGATACCGTGGCCGTATTCCGCCCCGCGACCACACAGCGGATTTTTTATAGAGGTTTACTCCTCGCGGGGCCAGCCGGTTAAGGCAAGCCCCCCCGTTCCTGCGAAACGTGACCACAGGCTTACGGTGTGAGCATAGGCCCCCCACTGGGGACCCGCCGTTCTCCCGTTAGCATAGAGGCCCTCGGCCTTGGGTAGCCAACCACCGAAGTGATCGACTACCGAAGGCGCAGTTCCTCTATCCCAGCGAACACCACGTGGAGGTGGGAGATCCGACTTGTGCCACCCCGGCACCAGTTCGTCCGCCAACCTTTTTTTTTTTTTTTTTTTTTACGAGGGGAAATCTTCATAGACACCCCCACTCCCCGGGGGAGGAGCGGGGGTAGTGTGAGATTCCTACTCACTAAAACCCCTCGGTGATGCCCACCCTCTACGGCTTTGACGGGTGATGGGACCCGACGCACAAAACGGCGCCACCACCCGCCAGCCGATTTGCGCCATTGGCGCACAACTCGTGTGGGGGGAGAAGCCCCCCACACCACAAGAATAAAAACCAACCCCCAAATTTCCGAGTCGACGACGTCATCACGCCCGCCGTCGACTCGACCCCGCGGCCGCGTGCAATGGAGTCATGGGCCCCCGCCCATGACCCCTGCGGCCATGACCCACCCCGAGGCAAGTATGTCCGGAAGACCCACCCCAGAGCGATCATTCCCCGAAAAATTTGGAGGGCGGCTAACCGGCGTCGAGGAGGTCGACGCCGCCCCGCAGCTCCACCACTCGCGACTTAACTCTAAACATACACACCCATCCCACGCACACACACATGCATACACATTCACTCGGTCACTCAGTCACACGCGGGCGACGCGGAGAAGCCGCGCCGCCCCACTACACTCAGGAGGGCGCCCGGGAAACCGGGTCCGGATTCCCCGGTCGCCTTCTCCTCCTCAACACCCGACTATCAGGCACCCCAGCGCGACGCTGCCGTTCACGCTCCGCCGCCTCCTTCAGGGACATAACCGTCTCGCTGAAGGAGACGACGGCCTTCCACTCGTTCTCACTATGTAACATTCTCTCAACAAGCACATTCACGCTCACGTTCACACCGACCTCGCACTCCAAATAGTGCCGAGGCCATGCCCACGCTGGGCATTCCTCGACGGTGTGTTCCACCGTATCCGGCCCCACACCGCAATGGTGGCAGCCCGGTGACCGCTCCCTGCCGATCCGGCACAGGTACTGGGCAAAACACCCATGCCCAGTCAGCACCTGTGTGAGCCGGAACGAGAGCCGCCCGTGGCCGCGATCCATCCACTGTTCCAGGTGTGGAAGGATCGCCCCGACAACGCGCTTCTCCGCGGCCCCGCTGGCATAGAGTTCCGCGCGCCAGCGGGAGACAGCAACGCGTCGGGCCTGGAGTCTGACCTCTTCGACGCTGGGCCCTGACAGGATACCCTCTACATCCCCGACCCGACGGAGGGCGCTTCGGTGCCGGTGCACGTCCGCCTCCACCTCCGCCTGGAACTTCCAGGGAATTACACCTGCCAGGACCATCGCCGACTCATACGAGATCGTGCGGTAGCCCATCGCCACCCTGATCGCCAGCCGCCGTTCCACTCTTCACAGAACACCCTGCGAGTGGCGGCTGACGGCCAGGTCGGCAGCCCAAACTGGGGCGCCGTACAGGGCCATACTCCGCACGACCCCCATATAGAGTCGACGCACCTTCTCGCTCGGACCCCTCAGGTTGGGCAATAGGCGCGCCAACGCGCCCGCAACCCGCTCCAACCTGGGGGCCAACGCGTCGAAGTGGCCATCGAACTTCCAGTGGCTGTCCAGCCGGAGTCCGAGATAGCGCATCTCGGACCCGATCTGGACATCGACCCCGTCTACCCGGATCAGAGATCCGGCCGGAGGCGGGTCCCCACGTGTGTGGCAGAAGGCCATCACCTCGGTTTTGTGGGGAGCCACCTCCAACCCGAGCCCCCGGATCGCGGAAACAACCACCGAGGCCGCCAACTCCGCGAGGCGGCTGGTCCTCTCCCATGTACGCCCCGTTGCCAATATATGGGTATCGTCGGCGAAACAAGTAAGAAACACTCCCGGTGGTAACGAGGCGCACAGAGCGGGGTCGTACCCCACGAGCCACAGGAACGGCCCGACTGCCGATCCCTGGGGCACGCCCCGGTCAACTCCCCACGTGCGCAAAGCGCCCGACCGATCCGTGCAATGAATGGACCTCTCCTGGAGATAGTCCCCGAGTATCCCCATTAACACTGGAGGCACGTTTAGCCTTTGTAGCCCATCCAAAATCACACGGTGGGGCAGGGTGTTGAAGGCGTTCACGATATCCAGAGATATCGCAATCGCCACCCCGCCCCTGGACGTGACCGACTGCGCGATGGCGCGGACCCTGTTGACCGCGTCCACAGTACCTCTACCCTGCCGAAACCCGAACTGGCAGTCGGCCACGTCCGGACCATCTCCAGAGAGGTGCCCCACCAAACGCGCCGCTATAATGCGTTCAAATATCTTCCCCACTACGTCCAAAAGCACGATCGGCCGGTACGCCGAAGGATCCCCATCCCTCTTCCCCTCTTTCTTGAGGAGGACCAGCCGCCCCGATTTCCATATCGATGGAAACTTGCCTACTCGCAGGCAGGCGCTAAAGAGGCTCAACATCCTTTCTCCCAAGAATGGGAGCACCAAGGACCAGACCCGGCCCGGTATGCCGTCAGGACCCGGAGCCGTATTCCGGGCACTAGCCCGCCTGACGGCATCGACGAGCTCCCCCTCGGAGACCCCCATATCGTCGGTCCACTGAAGGTGGGCCGGCGACCCGGAGCGCGTCAAGGGACTATCATCCCGCGGAAACAACGTTTCCACGACGCGCTCCAGTGTCTGGGGATCGAGGCTCTCGGTTATCGGGGGGGCCCACGGTCGTAATTTGCCCATAACTAATTTATATGGGCGCCCCCACCGATCCCGCTCCAGAGAGCCGAGGAACTCGTCCCAGGACCGGTCCTTGGACTCCCGAATTGCCGTGCGGTAGGCAATTACCGCGCCTCTATACTCATCCCAGAGGAGCTGCTCCCGCGCAGGGTCGCGGTTGCGTTTACGTCGGGCGCGCTGATACTGGCGGCGCCTAGGGAGACACGCATCGCGAAGCGAGGCGATCTCCGGCGTCCACCAGTATGCGGCCCGACGCGGGTGAGGAGTGGCCCGGGGCATCGCCACGTCGCAGATGCCCTGCACTGTGTCCCGGAGCCACTCAGCTTCACCCTCGACGTCCGCGACCTCCCTGACCGGAGAAGCCGGCCAGCAAGCCACGCGGGCAGCAGCCTCCAAATAGTCCGTGTCGAGCCTCTTCAGCGCCCACCTGCACGGCGGTGGGCGTCTACTCCGGCGGCACCGGGTGTCGGAGGAGAAATCTAATCTAATATAGAGGTGATCGCTTAATGTTTCTACCTCCTCCGCCACCCGCCAGCTCGCGACGGTACGCGCGACCGCAGGGGAAGCCCACGTGAGATCCACAATGGACTCCCCCTGGGGCCGCACGCACGTGCTCACCTGGCCCCTGTTAACCAACAGGAGGCCGTGTGCCGCCGCCCAATCCAGGGTCGCCTCGCCTCTCGCGTCCGTTCTGGAGGACCCCCATTCGCGCGCATGCGCATTGAAATCCCCCATAATTAGTACGCGCTGGGAGGGGCATTGTGAAGCAATTTGCCCCACCCTCTCCAAAACTTCCTCGAACTCGGCGAGAGGCCAACGAGGCGGTGCGTAAACGCCCACCACCGCTATTTCACCCCACTTAACGGCCACCGCCCCCCGCCCCGCGGCTATTGCGGAACAGGGGGGTGACCCCGGCTTTGCCCTAACCACAATCGCGATAGTCGCGTCGGAGCCCCCCGCATCCGCGAACCAGTTTGGCTGGTCCGGGACACGGTAGGGCTCCGCTACCACCCCCAACGGACAATCCCACTCGGCGAGGGTGTGGAGCAGTACGTCCTGCGCCCCCGCCGAGTGGTTCACATTAGCCTGAATTATGGGGCTCAATGGCCCCATCACGCGGTCCCTTCCCCAGCCACCTCCATGGCTTCCTCTCTCTCTTTCTCCGGATGAGCCGCCTCCTCTACTATCGCCGCGCTTCCGTTCGCTTCCGTCCCCTTCGTCGCGTTCTTGTCGCCCCCCTTCTTCTTTTTGGGGGCGGGCGCACAGTCCGCCGTCCCCAGCCTGTGGGCCGCTGGCCGGCCCAGATCACTGCATAATGGGCAGTTGAGTTTCTCCTTGCAATCTGCGGCCTTGTGTTCCGTGCTGCCGCAGGCAAAACATCGCCCCTTGCGCACCGTGTCACTGTCGCACATTGCTGCCGTGTGCCCTTTTTGTAGGCACCTGAAGCAGTGCTTCGGCCTTGCTGCTAACACTTCCACCCTGGCGGACGACCATCCCACACTAATCCTCTTCGCCGCTTCGGCCTTCCGCGCAACTGTCACTGGGCACTTCACCCAGACAGTGCCCATGGTTGTAGCTGACCTTCGAATGTTGCCAACTTTGATGTCTGCAACTCTTGTCTCCCCCAAGGCGGCCAGTGCTCGCGCCACATCTTCCTGCTCGATAGAGTCGTCCAACCCGATAAGACGAATTTCCGCAGTTTGTATGGGATTGGCGACCTTCACCTCCTTCTCGTCGAAGGCACTCTTCAGCTTTTCAGCCAATTTCTCCGCCTTTCCCTTCGACTGCTCCCCTGGGATTCCGAGGATCAGTCCGCCGGTGGCTGCTTTGCGAATCCGGAACTCCGTGATTTCCATCTTCTTCAGCTCCTCCTTGCTGACGGTCTCCATAGCTTTTTTAATTACTTGGGAGTATGTTTTCTCCGCTCCTGGTACCACCGTCAGTGTGACGGCGGCCGTCCTCTGCGGTCGAGGCACCTTCGGCTTCGTGGCCGCTGCCGGCTTGGGTGGTGCGGCTCCAGCGTTCTTCTTTGCCGTCTTACCGGCGGGCTTTGGCGTTGGCCCATTAGCTGGCTTCCTCATTTCGGCGGCTTGCGCCTTCCTCGCGTCCCGCCGCGCTTTTCTCCCCACCACCGTCGCCCACGTCTCCGCTGCTGGGGCTGGTGGGGGAAGCGGGTTGGCCGGGCCCGCCTCTTGACTAGGGCGCGTCGCGGACTTACGCGCCACCGAAGACCTCCTCGATGGTGGTTTGGCCTGTTTGGCTTGGCCTTCCCTGCCCGCCGCGGCCTGGGCCTTACCGGCCTTTCCTCCTCTGACTTCAGCGGTCAGCTCCTCTACCCTTTGGATGAGGGTGGCTACCACCGTCTCCAGGCCCGCTTCTTGCCTCTTCTCTGTGGCTTTGTCGGTCATCACTGGCCTTTTTTCGACCTTCGTCGGTTCCGCCACTATCTTCTGCTCCTGTGGCTTCCGCTGTGCCTCCGTCGGCTGTTCCCCCATCTCGATTTCAATCGGTGGTGGCGGCGGCGTTGGCGGGCGTACCTCCGGCGTCACCGCATCAGCAACGGTCGGAATAGGCGCTTCTTCACCTACAGCACTTATTTGCCGTCTCTTCGGATCTTCCCTCTCCGAGGAAGACGACGACAGCCGCCTTCTGGTCCCCGCTCTTCTCTTAAGCACTGATGCAGCGGGGCTAGTGATCGCACTGGGTACGAACCCCCTCCGCATCTCCTCGATCTGTTTCTTTAACGCAGCCAGCTCCGCGGCCATCTGTCTGCGTTGCTCCTCTGCTTCACGCAACTGTTTTTTAAGTGCTTCCATCTCAACGTCTCTGTCCCCGCACTGTTCTTCACCGCTCGACGTAGGCCGCTTCGCGAGTTCAGTCGCGTACGCCTCGATGACATTTGTCGCGATCCGCAGACTCCGGACGGATGTCCCCTTCAGGTTCTGCGAATGCGCGGCCACTCTCCTAATCTCATCTGCGCGCTTAAGCCTCTCGGCATACAAGTCCACCGACGGCAGCCGACGAGCCTCCCGCGACAATTCCACCACCTCCACTATGGGTTTACTCCCCTTGCTGGGCCCCGGTGGTGGGACAGACGCATCAAACGCCCTGAGCTCCGTGTCGAGCTCCAGCGACCTCCTCTTGGCCTCGTTGAGGCGCTCTTGTGCTTCTGCGAGACGCACATACTCCCCTGTGGTCGGTGGCCTACCCCTCGGCCTTACGGGCAGGGTGGTAGCTGGGGTCCCCAAATCCACCGAGATTACTGATGAATCTGACCCTGAGTCCTCGTCGTCTTCATCTCTCCTACGTCTCGGTGCGGCTCGTGCACTTGATTTTGGGACGACCGTAACCGCGACGCCGTCTCCTATTCGCATCGCCGACCTGTCTCTAGCACCCCTCTCTGTCCGTGTGCCAGCGTCCCTTCCGCGCCTGGTGGATCTCCATTCGGAACCACTGGACTCGCCGCCGGAGTTGCACGGGGTCTTCTCCGCGGCGGTGGGCTTTGGTGTTCCGCCCAAATCTCCAGCCTCCATGCGAGGTAAGGACACACTCCTCACAATTTTAACCGGCGTCTTTAGCACGTCGGTGCACCTCACTACCGGCATATTGGTGGTGACAGCCGTAAACCTCCCCTTGTCCTCCGCCTCTCTCCGCTTCTCCTCGCTCGGCACGTTTTTGTGGCCGTTTTTTGAGCTGTCGGCCACAGCTTGAGTTTTTATTTTTTGAAGACAATCCATATTTCGTCCCACGAGTGGGGTCGGAAGGGAGGTCACCCCGGGCAGAGCCGCCTTACCCGGGGAAGCCGTTGAATACTCGGGGGGGCCGGCAGGTACCCCCGAGGGAACCGTTCGAGACTGCCCTGTTTAACGTCCGGGCAGCCACGCAATTCTCGGCACGGTTGCCTGTACACCTTAATTTCGGACGAACTCGCTCGCCCCCGCCGCCCCCGTTTTCACCCCTCAGCTTGAGCCTTGCCGGCTTGGGAGGCCCTACCAGGGTCCGAAGACCCCGCCGGCATCGCCTCGCGCTTCATCGGGCCTACTTGAAGACGACGGGAGCACCCCTTTTATGCGGACTCATACCGCAAGGCAGGGGATACCGTGGCCGTATTCCGCCCCGCGAACCACACAGCGGATTTTTTATAGAGGTTTACTCCTCGCGAGCCAGCCGGTTAAGGCAAGCTCCCCGTTCCTGCAAAACATGACTACAGGCTTACGGTGTGAGCATAGGCCCCCCACTGGGGACCCGCCGTTCTCCCGTTAGCATAGAGGCCCTTGGCCTTGGGTAGCCAATCACCGAAGCGATCGATTACCGAAGGCGCAGTTCCTCTATCCCAGCGAACACCACGTGGAGGTGGGAGATCCGACTTGTGCCACCCCGGCACCAGTTCGTCCGCCTCGTCCGCCAACCTAACCTAACCTAACCTAACCTAACCTAACCTAACCTAACCTAACCTAACCTAACCTAACCTAACCTAACCTAACCTAACCTAACCTAACCTAACCTTTTTTTTTTTTTTTTTTTTTACGAGGGGAAATCTTCATAGACACCCCCACTCCCCGGGGGAGGAGCGGGGGTAGTGTGAGATTCCTACTCACTAAAACCCCTCGGTGATGCCCACCCTCTACGGCTTTGACGGGTGATGGGACCCGACGCACAAAACGGCGCCACCACCCGCCAGCCGATTTGCGCTATTAGCGCACCTCTCGTGTGGGGGGAGAAGCCCCCCACACCACAAGAATAAAAACCAACCCCTGATTTCCGAGCCGACGACGTCATCACGCCCGCCGTCGACTCGACCCCGCGGCCGCGTGCAATGGAGTCATGGGCCCCCGCCCATGACCCCTGCGGCCATGACCCACCCCGAGGCAAGTATGTCCGGAAGACCCACCCCAGAGCGATCATACCCCGATAAATTTGGAGGGCGGCTAACCGGCGCCGAAGATGTCGACGCCGCCCCGCAGCTCCACAACCCGCGACTTAAAAATTA
Source organism: Megachile rotundata (assembly GCF_050947335.1). Classification (NCBI taxonomy): domain Eukaryota; kingdom Metazoa; phylum Arthropoda; class Insecta; order Hymenoptera; family Megachilidae; genus Megachile; species Megachile rotundata. The sequence continues at coordinate 21,800 of NW_027473667.1, forward strand.
GACATTCACGCAAATCACACGCACACACACACATACATACACATTCACTCGGTCACTCATTCACACGCGGGCGACGCGGAGAAGCCGCGCCGCCCCACTACACTCAGGAGGGCGCCCGGGAAACCGGGTCCGGATTCCCCGGTCGCCTTCTCCTCCTCAACACACGACTATCAGGCACCCCAGCGCGACGCTGCCGTTCACGCTCCGCCGCCTCCTTCAGGGACATAACCGTCTCACTGAAGGAGACGACGGCCTTCCACTCGTTCTCACTATGTAACATTCTCTCAACAAGCACATTCACGCTCACGTTCACACCGACCTCGCACTCCAAATAGTGCCGAGGCCATGCCCAGGCCGGACACTCCTCTACCGTATGTTCTACGGTATCTGGGCCCACCCCACAATGGTGGCAGCCCGGTGACCGCTCCCTGCCGATCCGGCACAGGTACTGGGCAAAACACCCATGCCCAGTCAGCACCTGTGTGAGCCGGAACGAGAGCCGCCCGTGGCCGCGATCCATCCACTGTTCCAGGTGTGGAAGGATCGCCCCGACCGCGCGCTTCTCCGCGGCCCCGCTGGCATAGAGTTCCGCGCGCCAGCGGGAGACAGCAACGCGTCGGGCCTGGAGCCTGACCTCTTCGACGCTGGGCCCTGACAGGATACCCTCTACATCCCCGACCCGGCGGAGGGCGCTTCGGTGCCGGTACACCTCCGCCTCCACCTCCGCCTGGAACTTCCAGGGAATTACACCTGCCAGGACCATCGCCGACTCATACGAGATCGTGCGGTAGCCCATCGCCACCCTGATCGCCAGCCGCCGTTCCACTCTTCGCAGAACACCCTGCGAGTGGCGGCTGACGGCCAGGTCGGCAGCCCAAACAGGGGCGCCGTACAGGGCCATACTCCGCACGACCCCCATATAGAGTCGGCGCACCTTCTCGCTCGGACCCCTCAGGTTGGGCAATAGGCGCGCCAACGCGCCCGCAACCCGCTCCAACCTGGGGGCCAACGCGTCGAAGTGGCCATCGAACTTCCAGTGGCTGTCCAGCCGGAGTCCGAGATAGCGCATCTCGGACCCGATCTGGACCTCGACCCCGTCTACCCGGATCAGAAATCCGGCCGGAGGCGGGTCCCCACGTGTGTGGCAGAAGGCCATCACCTCGGTTTTGTGGGGAGCCACCTCCAACCCGAGCCCCCGGATCGCGGAAACAACCACCGAGGCTGCCAACTCCGCGAGGCGGCTGGTCCTCTCCCATGTACGCCCCGTTGCCAATATATGGGTATCGTCGGCGAAACAAGTGAGAAACACTCCCGGTGGCAACGGGGCGCACAGAGCGGGGTCGTACCCCACGAGCCACAGGAACGGCCCGACTGCCGATCCCTGAGGTACGCCCCGCTCAACCCCCCAAGTCCTCAAAGCGCCCGACCGATCGGTGCAGTGAATGGACCTCTCGCGGAGATAGTCCCCGAGTATCCCCGTTAAAACTGGAGGCACGTTTAGCCTCTCCAACCCCTCTAAAATCACTCGGTGGGGCAGGGTGTTGAAGGCGTTCACGATATCCAGAGATATCGCGATCGCCACCCCGCCCCTGGACGTGACCGACTGCGCGATGGTGCGTACCCTGTTTATCGCATCCACCGTACTTCTCCCCTGTCGAAAACCGAACTGGCAGTCGGCCACGTCCGGACCATCTCCGGAGAGGTGCCCTACCAAACGTGACGCTATTATACGCTCAAATATCTTTCCGATGACATCTAGCAACACGATCGGCCGGTACGCAGAAGGATCCCCATCCTTCTTTCCCTCTTTCTTCAAGAGGACCAGCCGCCCCGATTTCCAAATCGATGGAAATTTTCCCTCTCGCAGGCAGGCGCTAAAGAGGCTCAACACCCTGTCCCCTAAAAATGGCAGCACCAAGGACCAGACCCGGCCCGGTATGCCGTCAGGACCCGGAGCCGTATTCCGGGCACTAGCCCGCCTGACGGCATCGACGAGCTCCCCCTCGGAGACCCCCATATCGTCGGTCCACTGAAGGTCGGCCGACGACCCAGAGCGCGCCGGGGGATTATCATCTCCCGGAAAAAGTCGCTCCACGACGCGCTCCAGTGTCTGGGGATCGAGGCTCTCGGTTATCGGGGGGGCCCACGGTCGTAACTTGCCCATAACTAATTTATATGGGCGCCCCCACCGATCCCGCTCCAGAGAGCCGAGGAACTCGTCCCAGGACCGGTCCTTGGACTCCCGAATTGCCGTGCGATAGGCAATTACCGCGCTCCTATATTCACCCCATAGAAGCTGCTCCCGCGCAGGGTCGCGGTTGCGTCTACGCCGGGCACGCTGATACTGGCGGCGCCTAGGGAGACACGCATCGCGAAGCGAGGCGATCTCCGGCGTCCACCAGTATGCGGCCCGACGCGGGTGAGGAGTGGCCCGGGGCATCGCCACGTCGCAGATGCCCTGCACTGTGTCCCGGAGCCACTCAGCTTCACCCTCGACGTCCGCGACCTCCCTGACCGGAGAAGCCGGCCAGCAAGCCACGCGGGCAGCAGCCTCCAAATAATCCGTGTCGAGCCTCTTCAGCGCCCACCTGCACGGCGGTGGGCGTCTACTCCGGCGGCACCGGGTGTCGGAGGAGAAATCTACTCTAATATAAAGGTGGTCGCTCAATGTCTCTACTTCCTCCGCCACCCGCCAGCTCGCGACTGTACGCGCGACCGCAGGGGAAGCCCACGTGAGATCCACAATGGACTCCCCCTGGGGCCGCACGCACGTGCTCACCTGGCCCCTGTTAACCAACAGGAGGCCGTGTGCCGCCGCCCAATCCAGGGTCGCCTCGCCTCTCGCGTCCGTTCTGGAGGACCCCCATTCACGTGCATGAGCATTAAAATCCCCCATAATAAGCACGCGTTGGGAGGGACATTGCGCGACTATCTGTCCCACCCTCTCCAAAACATCCTCGAACTCGGCGAGAGGCCAACGAGGCGGTGCATAGACGCCCACCACCGCTGTTTCTCCCCACTTAACGGCCACCGCCCCCCGCCCCGCGGCTATTGCGGAACAGGGGGGTGACCCTGGCTTTGCCCTCACCACGATAGCCACGGTCGCGTCGGAGCCCCCCGCATCCGCGAACCAGTTTGGCTGGTCCGGGACACGGTAGGGCTCCGCTACCACCCCCAACGGACAATCCCACTCGGCGAGGGTGTGGAGCAGTACGTCCTGCGCCCCCGCCGAGTGGTTCACATTAGCCTGTAATACGGGGCTCAGTGGCCCCATCACGCGACAACCTCCGCAGCCACCTCCATGGCGTCTTCGCTGCGAGGCTCAGGTTGAGCCGTCGCCGTGTTCGCGCTCGCGTCCGCGTTCACAACAGCCGTTTCCGTCGGCATAATCCGCGAAGCTTCCCCCGCGTTTCGAACGTTGCCGCCCTCCATCTTCTTCCTCCTGGTTGGTGCCGGCGCGCAATCTGCTGTGCCCAACCTGTGCGCCGCCGGCCTGCCCAGGTCCGAGCAGAGTGGGCAGTTCAATTTGGCCGTACACGCCGCCGCAATGTGGTCCGTGGCCCCACATGCGAAACACCGCCCTTTCCTGACAACTTCGCTCTCACATTGCGCCGCCACGTGTCCCTTATGTAAGCAGCGGAAACAATGTTTCGGCCTCGCCGCCAGCACGTCGACTCTCGCGGACGACCAGCCAATGTTGATCCTTTTGGAGGCTTCGGCCTTCCTGGCCACTGCTGCCGGGCATTTCACCCACACGGTCCCCATAGCCCTAGGGGACCTCTTGATGTTGCCCACTTTTATTTCTTCGGGCCTTACTCCACCCAGTGTTGCCAGCGCCTCCGCGACATCCTTAGGCTCAATAGAGTCATCCAGCCCAAGCAGACGAATTTCTGCCGTCTGAACTGGGTTGGCCACCCTGACCTTCGTCTCGTCGAAAGCCGTCTTCAATTTTTCGGCCAGCTTCTCGGCCTTCTTCTTCGACTCATCCCCGGGTATACCGAGGATGAGTCCGCCCGTCGCAGCTTTCCTCAGGCGGAATTCCTTTATGTCTAGCTGCCTCAATTGGTCCTTGTCAACCGTCTCCATAGCGGTCTTGATTACCTGGGCGTAGGTTGTATCGCCCCCAGGCATCACTGTTAATGTCACCGCTGCTGCCCTTGGCGGTCGAGGCACTTTCGGCTTCGTCGCCTTCGCCGCCGCCGGCTTGTTGAGAGCCGCGTTCTTCTGCACCGCCCTGCCAGCGGTCTGTTGTGACGGCCCGTTGGCCGGCCTAACCTTGTCAGAAGCTTGTGCCTTCTTTGCGTCTCTCCTTGCCTTGCGGCCCACCACCGTTGCCCAAGTCTCAGCTGTTGCGGCTGGTGGTGGAGGCGGGTTGGCCTGGCCCGCCTCGTGGCTAGGGCGCGCAGCTGATTTGCGCGCCACAGAATTTCTCCTTGAGGGACCTTTCGATCGCCCCTCTCTGCCCGCCGCAGCCGGGGCCTTTCCGGCCTTTCCTCCTCTGACTTCAGCAGCCAGCTCCTCTACCCTTTGGATGAGGGTAGCCACCACCGTTTCCAGGCCCGCTTCCTGCCTCTTTTCCGTGGGTCTTTCTGCCATCACTGGCCTCCTTTCAACCGTCGTCGGCTCCGCCACTCTCGTCGGCTTCTGTGGCTCCCGCTGTTCCTCCGTCGGTTGTTCCCCCATCTCGACCTCGATCGGTGGCGGCGGCGGCTGTTCTTTCGCTGTCTCAGAAGCAGCGACCCCGACTATGGGCGCCTCTGCCCCTACGGCACTTATTTGTCGCCTTTTCGCGTCCTCACGCTCTGACGAAGACGACGACAAACGCCTTCTTGTTCCCGCTCTCCTTTTGAGCGCTGGTGCAGCAGGACTGTTGACCGTGTTAGGTGCAAAAGACCCCCTCCTCAGCTCCTCGATCTGTCTCCTCAACGCAGCCAGTTCCACGGCCATCTGTCTGCGTTGCTCCTCTGCTTCACGCAGCTGTCTCCTAAGTGCTTGCATCTCGACGTCTCTGTCTTCGCACTGTTCTTCGCTGCTCGACGTAGGTCGCTTCGCTAGCTCAGTCGCGTACGCCTCGATGACATTTGTCGCGATCCGCAGACTCCGGACGGATGTCCCCTTCAGATTCTGCGAATGTGCGGCAACTCTCCTTATCTCATCCGCGCGCTTAAGCATTTCGGCGTAGAGGTCCTCAGACGGCAGCCGACGAGCTTCCCGCGACAATTCCACCACCTCAGCTATGGGTTTACTCCCCTTGCTGGGCCCCGGTGGTGGGACAGACGCATCAAACGCCCTGAGCTCCGTGTCGAGCTCCAGCGACCTCCTCTTGGCCTCGTTGAGGCGCTCTTGTGCTTCTGCGAGACGCACATACTCCCCCGTCGTGGGGGGTCTTCCCCTCCTTTCAATCCGGCCACCGGTGGTCGGCGTCAAATCCACCGAGATGACCGACGAGTCAGAGCCCGAATCCTCGTCCTGTTTGTCTCTCCTGCGTCTTGATGCGGCTCGTGCTTTTCTCTTGGGGACGACAGTTAACTCGACGCCGTCTCCTATTCTCATCGCCGACATCTGGTTAGCACCTCCCTCGGCCCGTGGGCCGGTTTCCCTTTTGCGCCTTGTGGTTCTCCATTCGGAGCCACTGGACTCGCCGCCGGAGTTGCAAGGGGTCTTCTCCTCGGCTGTGGGCTTGGGTGTTTCGCCCGAATCTCCGGCCTCCATGCGAGGCAAGGACACGCTTCTTATTATCTTTACCGGCGTTTTTAATATGTCGGTACAGCGCACTATCGGCAGATTGGTGGTCACCGCCGAATTCCTCCCCTTGTCCTCCGCCTCTCTCCTCTTCTCCTCGCTCTGCTCGTTTTTGTGGCCGTTTTTAAAGCTGTCGGCCACAGCTGAGTTTTTTGTGAAAGAAGAACAATACATACTTGATCCCACGAGAGGGGTCGGAAGGGAAGTCGCCCCGGGCAGAGCCGCCATACCCGGGGAAGCCGTTGAATACTCGGGGGGGCCGGCAGGTACCCCCGAGGGAACCGTTCGAGACCGCCCTGTTTTACGCCTGGGCGGCCACGCAATTCTCGGCACGGTTGCCTATACACCTTAATTTCAGGCGTCCTCACCCGCCCCCGCCGCCCCCGTTTTCACCCCTCAGCGTAAGCCTTGCCGGCTTGGGAGGCCCTACCAGGGTCCGAAGACCCCGCCGGCATCGCCTCACGCCTCACAGGGACTACTTAAAGACGACGGGAGCACCCCTTTTATGCGGACTCATACCGCAAGGCAGGGGATACCGTGGCCGTATTCCGCCCCGCGAACCACACAGCGGATTTTTTATAGAGGTTTACTCCTCGCGAGCCAGCCGGTTAAGGCAAGCTCCCCGTTCCTGCAAAACATGACTACAGGCTTACGGTGTGAGCATAGGCCCCCCACTGGGGACCCGCCGTTCTCCCGTTAGCATAGAGGCCCTCGGCCTTGGGTGGCCAATCACCGAAGTGGTCGACTACCGAAGGCGCAGTTCCTCTATCCCAGCGAACACCACGTGGAGGTGGGAGATCCGACTTGTGCCACCCCGGCACCAGTTCGTCCGCCAACCTAACCTAACCTTTTTTTTTTTTTTTTTTTTTTTTTTTTTTACGAGGGGAAATCTTCATAGACGCCCCCACTCCTCGGGGGAGGAGCGGGGGTAGTGTCAGATTCCTACTGACTAAAACCCCTCGGTGGTTCCCACCCCGTCGGTATGGACGACCGAGGCGATCATCATCTACTTGCAACCTCGGCCGTCCCCGCTGGCGCTTAGGCGCCGCGCCTCGAAATCATTCAGGAATGATTCCCACCCCTGTGCCTAATGCACCGAGTCGGCCACGTAACCACGCCGCAGCCGACTCGCCCCCGGCCGCTTTCAGTGGGACTCCGAGCCCCCGCTCGAAGCCCCTGCGGCCCTGACAGACACCTGCCGTGGATGCTGGTTAGGTGTCTGCCAGACAACTCCCCGAATGGTGCAGCCCCGTGGGACTACACCCTCCTGTCCTCTTGTTGAGGACGGCCGCGACTGGCAGTCTTCTTTTGTGCCGGCCTGACTGGACGCCTTGGTTTTGGGGCGCACCCGCGCGCCCCCAGTCGATGGTTTGCCGGCCTGCCCAGGTCGCGGCAGAGCGGGCACTGGCTTTCCTCTGAAGAACACTGTTTAGCAGTGTGCCCTTCTTCACCGCACTTATAACATTTGTGCGACCGGTCTTCTTCCTGGTCGCACATCGCGGCTGCATGCCCCTTGTGCAGGCACTTAAAACAGTACATGGCACGATGGGGCAGCACTACAATTCTTGCCGTCGTCCATCCTACACGGACCTTCCCAGCTTTCTCCAGCAGCCTCCCTGCTTCTTGGGGACACCTCAACCAGACTGTCCCCAGGCTTTTGGGCGTCCTCTTGATCCGCCCGACCTGGATACTCTCAGGCGGGCATTGTCCTACTTCGGCCAGGGCGGCCTTGACTTCGTCCTCAGTTGCGGCGTCGTCGAGGCCGAGGACGCGCATCTCCACAGTCCTCGTAGGCTGACGAAACCGCACCTCTGACCCCTCGAATGCTGGCTGCAACCGACGGACCAGTTCCGCAACCTTCTGGTGTCCATCGGGGCCTGGAACACGCAGGATCATGCCCCCGGTGGCCGACTTCTTCGTCTTAAACTCGACGATGCCTATCTCCTGCAGTTGGGCGGCGGGCACGGTCTCCACCGCCTTCCGCATGGCTTCCGAGTATGACGTCTTCCCACCCCTAGGAATGGTCAGGGTGAGAGCCGCCATCTCGTGGGCCCTCGGCACTTGCGCTTTCTTCGGCGCGGGCTTCCTCTTCTGCGGCTTCGGCTTTGGGTTGGCCCTCGCAGTTGCCGCTGCAGGTGGCGCAGTCTCCGCGGCTGCTGCTGCCTGCTTTTTCTGCTGCCTCTTGGCCCTTCGGCCAACTACCGTTGCCCAGGTCTCCGCGGTTGGGGCAACAGGCGCCTTCGGCCTCTCTTGCTGGGGCCGGGGAGGGGGTGGTGCACCAGCACTCCTCTCTCTTCTTCTTCCCTGGCTAGGGACCTCTGGCGGCCGGGTGGCACCCTGGCCTTTCCCGGCGCCGCGCACCTCTTCTGTGAGGTCCTTCACCATAGCAGCCAGGCTGGTGACAAGGCTGGTGAGCTGTTGCACCTCCTTGCTCCTGGGCGGCTCCTCTTCTCGGCGCTCCTCCACGTGTGGGGTCACCAACTCCGTCTCGGGGCAGGGCTCCGGCTCGGGGCAGGGCTCCGGTGATACAAGTGGGGTCACCGGCTCTGCTTCCATGGCCCTCCTCTTCAGCCCTTCCTCCTCGATGGGAGACGAGGGGGATGAGCGCTGACTTGCCCTCCTCTTGCGTGGGGGCGTTGGCTCCTGCACCATAGGGTGCGGCGGGGAGGGGGGGCATACAGCCACAGGAGCTGTCCTCTCCGCCAACTCTCTCCGCAGATCCTCGATCTGCCGCTTCATGTCTTCAGTCTCCTTGCGGAGACTATCCATGCTCCTCTGGAGGCGCTCCTTATTCGCCTCCGACATGGCGAGTGCCTGCCGCAGCTCGGTGATCTGGACGGCATCCCCGCCCTCAGACTCCGGTCTTTTGCCGAGCTCCACTGCATACGCCTGTATGGCGTTGGCAGACACCCGCAGTTCCCTGACGGAGGTTCCCTTCAAATTGCGGGAAGCCGCCGCCACTCGTCGTACGCCATCCGCGTGCCTCAGCATTTCTGCTACGAGGTCCGGGCGAGGTAACCTCTTCGCCTCCATCATGAGGTCGATCATCTCCGGCAGGGGCTTCGAGGACCTGTGCGGCTGTGGGACATCGTTGGCCGGATCCATCGCCCTTCGTTCCCTAAGGAGCTCTCTCTCTTCTCGGAGCGCCTTGTTGTGGCGCTCCTTGGCCTCCGCCAAGCCGACGTACTCGCCCGTACTTGGCGGCCGTCCTCTTCTTTCAACGCGTGGTGAGACGCTCCTGTCCGACCAATCCACATCGATGGACACCTCGGAAATGTCGCTTCCACTGTCTTCATCCGCGATAACGGCTCTCGCTCCTCGCGACAATGGTCGTCGCTTCGGGGCCGGAGTGGCGAAAGTAGCAGCCTCCTGCTGGCTACGTCTCTCCGCCCACTTCTGCCTCGCGAATCTCTCGTAGGCGGTGTCCGGCCTATCCGAGTCCGAGCTGCAAGGTGTCTGCTCGGCGCTGCTTCCGCAGCCATCACCTCTCTGAGGAACGCTCTCGATAACGTCGCGCGTGCTTCGTAAACGCCCTACCGACGGAGCGGGCGTGTTACATCTCACCACCGGGATGGTTATGGTGGCCATGCCGCTGGTGCTCGGCATGCTTTGCGCGTCCTTCTTTCCACGCTCCTCTCGAACCCCCTTCTTCTCTTGCGTTTGGCCGCTTTTAGCGTTGGCGGCCACAACGTTGGGTTTGTTTTTGTTCGAATCTTCCATGCTAGTCCCACGAGGAAGGTCGGAAATGAAGTCACCCCGGGCAGAGCCGCCATACCCGGGGAAGCCTAGCTACTCGGGGGGATCGGCAGGTGCCCCCGAGGGAACCGTTAGAGACTGCCCAGTTTAACGTCCCGGCAGCCACGCAACTCTCGGCACGGTTGCCTGCACACCTTAGTTTGGGACGACCCCCCGAACCCCAATCGCCCCCTTTTCGATCCTCCGTGCGAGCCTGTCCGGCATGGTAGTACCTGCCAGGGTCCGAAGACCCCGCCGACATAGCCTCGCACATCATAGGAACTACTTCAGGAGCGACCCCCTTTTATGAGGACTCATACCTCAGGCAGGGGATACCGTGGCCGTATTCCGCCCCGCGACCACACAGCGGATTTTTTATAGAGGTTTACTCCTCGCGGGGCCAGCCGGTTAAGGCAAGCCCCCCCGTTCCTGCGAAACGTGACCACAGGCTTACGGTGTGAGCATAGGCCCCCCACTGGGGACCCGCCGTTCTCCCGTTAGCATAGAGGCCCTCACCCTTGGGAAGCCAATCGCCGAAGCAATTGACTTCCGAAGAGCGTAGAGTGCCTCTATCCCAGCGAACACCACGTGGAGGTGGGAGATCCGACTTGTGCCACCCCGGCACCACTTCGTCCGCCAACCTAACCTTTTTTTTTTTTTTTTTATCGTGGGGAAAATCTTCGAAAGATACCCCACACCCCTTGGGGAGGGTGCGGGGTTATGCGGGATTCTTACCCGCTAAAAACCCCACGGCGACCTTCTCTATCTGGGGGCGCTCCGGGACCTTTGGGTACTACTTTCCGGTGCGCCCCCTCTCTTGCACCTTGGTGCCCTCCTCCAGGGGGTCTGATGGACCCCCCATTGGCACCATTCTCCCAACGGCCAGCTCCGGGAGGTCGCGCCCAGAGCCGGCCCCACCGCGGACCGCGTGCAATGGCGTCTGAGGCCCCAACCCCAGACGCCTGCGGCCCCGACGGGTCTGCTTGACTGCAGACCCGTCCTTTCGCCCTCCCAATTCGTGGGAGGGCCAGGCTGCGCTGGCCGCAGCCTATCGCCTTCTCATAAGGGGGCGTTCTAGCCACGGCGGCCACGGGAGCTGCCCCGTGCCGCCGTACGCCCCCTTCTTCTCCCGCGGGCGGGAGCGCGACCTCGACGCTCGCGCTCCCGCTCCGCCGCCTCCTTTTGCGACATTACAACTTCGCAAAAGGAGGCGAAAGCTATCCATGACCTCTCGCTGGCAAGGATTTCGCGTACGACCGTTGCCAGCGAGAGGTCCCAACCCACGTGGCACCTCAGTGCCACGCGAGGCCCCGCAAACGCGGGGCAATCCTCCAGCGTATGCTGGGCGTCATCACGCCCAGCATCGCAGTGGTGACAGCAGGGTGTCTCCTCTTTTCCAATCCGCCACAGGTACGCACCGAAGCATCCATGTCCGGTGAGTACCTGGGTCATCCGGTAGGTGATCCTTCCGAAGCCGCGATCCCGCCATTCACTCAAAACTGGCAGGACCGCCCCGACGGCGCGCTGTTCGGCGCAGCGACGTATCAGGTCGCCGCGCCAATTCGTGAGCGCGAACCGTCGGGCCTGGCGTTGCAGCGCCTCCACTTCCGACTCTAGCCGGGGCACCTCCTCCCGACGGAGATCACGGAGACGCCAGAAAACTCTGGCATCTCCCTCCGCCATATAGTGGAAGGGGATATACCCAGCTAGAGCCATCGCCGCCCCATACGATACCGTGCGGTACCCTCTGATCGACCTGATGGCCAGCCTGCGCTGGACTTTGCCCAGCAATTTTATGCTGGACGGGCTGGCCATCAGGTCGTTGGCCCATATCGGCGAGCCGTATAGGGCCATCGACCGCACGATACCTGCGTACAGGCGGCGTACTCTATCATCAGGGCCCCCCAGATTTGGAAGGAGGCGGCCTAACGCGGCCGCTGTTCTCTCCAAACGGGGGGCCAAGAGCTGAAAGTGGCGCTCAAACCGCCAGTGGCTGTCCAGGTGGAGGCCGAGGTACTTCAATCCGCCTCCTACCTGAACATACTCATCACCTAACCGGATAAACGACTGGGGTGGTGCTTCTACACCTGGCGGGCAAAACCACATGGCTTCTGTTTTGCCCGCCGACACCTCCAACCCCAGTCGCCGGATAGCAGAGGAGACTGCTGCCACCGCAACTTCCGCGTGGCGGATGGTCTCGATCCAGGTCCACCCGGTCGCGAGCACATACGTGTCATCGGCATAACACGTAAGTCTAGCGCCGGGTGGAAGGGAAACCCGCAATGCCGCGTCGTACCCCACATTCCAAAGGAATGGTCCCAAGACTGCTCCCTGGGGTACGCCGCGGTCCACCGATCTCCGGTGCATCTCCCCGTCCCGACCCGGGTATTCGATCCACCTGTCCCGCAGGTAGTCACCGATTACTGCCCTCAGATAGGAAGGCACCTCATGGTAGATGAGGGCCTCCCTAATCCTCCCCCAGGGTAGGGTATTGAAAGCATTCTTGATGTCTAAAGAGACGCCAAGTGCTACCCCACCCTGGGAGGTGGCCGACTCCGCAAGGGACCGCACGCGATGTATCGCGTCGATGGTACTGCGACCCTCGCGGAAGCCATACTGGCAGTCGGCCAAATCGGGACCACCGCAGGACAAGTGCCTGGAGAGGCGGGCAACGAGAATTCGCTCGAATAACTTGCCCACCTCATCCAGGAGCACTATAGGCCGGAACGAGGAGGGAGAATTCGCGGGCTTCCCCTCTTTCCTGATCAAGACCATCCTTCCCACCTTCCATTGGGACGGAAACCGCCCCGACCGCAGGCAACTGTCAAACAGCCGCCGCAGTCGGGGCCCGAGGACGCTCAAGGCCTTTGCCCAGACGCGGCCGGGTATGCCATCGGGGCCCGGAGCTGTGTTCCGAGCCGCCATGCGTGCAATACCCGCCGTAAGTTCCTCCTCCGTGACCCCCATGTCGTCGGACCAGATAATCGGGTCCGACGAGGCAGGAGGCGGTGGCTCGTCATCCCTGGGAAACAGGGTGTCCACCACCTCCGCCAAGAACTGGGGGTCTAAACTCTCCGTGAGTGGGGGCGCCCATGGTCGAAGCTTACCCATGACCATTTTGTATGGGCGCCCCCACGCATCCTTCTTCAAGGAGAGGAGGAACTCATCATACGCCTGGGATTTGGCCTCCCTGATGGCTGCTTGAAGGGACACCGCAAGCGTGCGGTACGTCCCATACAGGATCTCTTCCCTCGCCGCATCGCGTTGCCGCCTCCGGCGGGAGCGCTGGAACTGGCGACGGGCGTGATGGCACTCTCTGCGCATTTGCGCAATTTCGCCCGTCCACCAGTACGCAGCCCGCCGGCGGAAGCCGCCAGCCCGGGGCATGGAAGCGTCACAGATCGCAGTTAACGTACCCCGGAACCAGTCGGCCTCCTCATCCACATCGGCAACCGGCCCAGCCGGAAATTCCGGCCAGGCCGCGGCGAGGGACGCAACCATCAGGGCGTCCTCGTCTAGACGCTTAAGCGCCCATCTCCGCGGTGGTGCGGCCCTTAGGCGGCGACAGGTGGCGGAGATATCCATTCGGATATAGAGGTGGTCACTTAAAGTCTCCACCTCCTCCGCCACCCTCCAACCGGACACGCGCTGCGCCGCAGAGGGCGTCGCCCATGAAAGGTCGACGATAGACTCCCCCTGCGGACGCACGCACGTGCTCACGGTACCCCGGTTCAACAGCCGGAGACCGTTCGCCGCCGCCCAATCGAGCACCGCCTCACCCCTCGCGTCAGTGCTGGGAGACCCCCAGGCTTGGGCCTTAGAGTTAAAATCTCCCAGCACCAGGAGCGGACGGGGAAGGCAACGCGCAAGGCACGCTGACATCCCGTCCAAAAACTCCTCAAATCTCGCGAGGGTCCAGCTGGGCGGTGCATAAATGCCCACCACCGCGGTTCCGTCCCAATTCACAGCCACGAATCCTCGGCCGCGAGTGATCAATTCGCAGACCGAGGATCCGGGCGAGGTGGTCCACGCGATTGCCACGGAGCCCACATCGTCCCCAAACCAGTGCGGATGTTCGGGGACTTTATAAGGCTCCGCGGCCACGGCCAACCCTACCTGCCACTCGGCCAGGGTATGGACAAAAAGGTCCTGAGCCCTAGCCGAGTGGTTCAGGTTAGCCTGGAGGAGACAGCCCTTGGGGGGCATTATTTCTCGGTTTCCATTGCCCCCTCCAAGGCTTCTCCTCCCGGGCCACTTGCAGGCACTTCTGCGACTGCCGATGGGGCAGAAACCTCTGACGGTTCAGCAACAGCTGCCTGCTCCTTGCGGAGCTGTCTACCCCTGCGGCGGGAAGATTGGGCGCAAGATTTGGCACCCAGTCTATGTCCCGCCGGCCTCCCTAAGTCCGAGCACAACGGACATTTAGGTGCCGCTGTGCATTGTCCCGCACGGTGACCGGCCTCACCACACCTATAACACCGGTCCGACCGGTCGTCATGTCCAGTGCACCGCTGCCTGACATGACCAGCTTCTAGGCAGCGGTAACACTGAAGTGGTCTTGTCGGCAGGGCTTCCACCCTAACCGACAGCCAACCAACTCGAATCCTCCTTGCGGCTACAATCTTATTTAACGCCGCAAGGGGGCAACGAACCCAGACAGTCCCCAACCCAGAGGGGGACATCCGGACTTCACCTGCCCGGATGTCTCCCGCGCCACAGCCAGTAGCTGCAGCAATTGCTTCCACCACTTCTTTCGAGGTGACAGAGGCATCCAGGCCAACAATACGGCATTCGCCGCACTTCATTGGCCTGGCAACCCGGACTTCCGTTCCCTCGAAGAGCGACCTGAGACGGCCAGCCAAGTTATCAGCCTTGACCGAGCCGCCCTCCCCAGGTATCTCTAAAATCATGCCGCCCGTTACAGCTTGCCTGTAACGGACGACATCGATCCCTATTTCCGCCAGCTTAATTTTCTCCTTGGCCTCCTTCATCACATCCACATATGATTTTGATCCGCCCGGTGCCACTGTGATGGACACCGCAGCGGTCCTAGGAGGACGAGGAGGCCGCTTGAGAGCCTGCTGCCTCTGCCTCTGGGCAACTGGCGGTGCTTTAGCAGCCACCGACGTTTTCTGTGGCGCCGGAACAGATGCAGCAGCCTGTTTCAAGGCCCTTTTTGCCCTACGCCCAACCACCGTCGACCAGGTCTCAGTAGTCGAGACAGGTGGTTGCAGCAGGGGAGGAGGAGGCGGACAGTGCGGAGCGGGCGCATTTTGCCTGCCTACAGCAGGTTGTAGATTTCTAGACGCAGCACCCTTCGCCGCACCAGTGGCCGATGTCGCCCTCGCCCTCGATGTTTTGGCCTTCTTGGGCGGAGCAGAAGGAGTCGCTGGAGCAACTGGAGGTGGCCGCGCCACTCCCAGCTGCCCAGCGCTCAGCGGCGGCCTTAGAAGCGAGGCTGGCAACAGCCTTTCCTGCAGCGCCACCATTTTCCTCTCGACGAAGCGCTCCATCAAGTTTACGAAGCGCTCCATATCCCACTCCTTAGATGGTAGTGGAGTGGGTGCACGTTCCATCATCGAGGGCGACTCAATGACCTCTTCATATGCTTCCGGAAGGGAGACCACTTCCGACAAGCCCGGGGGAGGACATTCACAAGTGTCCATGGATTCCGACACTGGAGGAGTCCGCCTACGTGCCGACTGAACAACCTCAGGACGGACCTCAACAGCGCCTCCGATGCGCGATCTGAGGTCATCCATCTCGCGACGAAGGGTTTTCATATCGCTTCTCATCGCATCTAACTCCTGGTCCCTCTCCCGGAGCTTCTGTTGGAGAAGGATATTCTCCCTCTCCAACTGAGCCGCATCCCCCGTCGTTTGAGCACGCCTATACGTGTGCATCAAAGCCGCCAAAAGGTAACGAGAGGACTCCCGAACTGCGCGCACGTACGTACCTTTCAAATTCTTAGAATTCGCAGCCACTTTCTCGAGCATACGCCCATACTCGAGTGCGTCGGCCACAATTTCAGAGCCAGTGCGCCCGTCCAACTGTCTGGCTATGTCGTCGACTTCCGACAACGGGAGCGAGCCCCGGCTAGGTGGTCGCGGGTCAACGTTTGGGTCAAAGACCGCCCTCTCCGCTTTCGAATCGGCTTCTCTGAGGTGCGTCTCCAGCAGTCGCTTCTTAACGTCCTCAGGGTTCCTGAAGTCCCTTGATGAAATGGGCTTAGTCCTCTTCCGGGACGTCACGCGGCCCAGTGACGCCACAGAGCAGATGGAGTAATCGGACTCCTCTCCACTGTCCGCTCGCTCCGATACGGCGGCTGGTGACGCTCCGCGATGCTTCTGTCGAGGTCGAGAACGGCTTCTGTCGAATCTCGACAGGCGCACTATCGGGAAGCCAACATCCCTACCGCGCGTCTCTGCAGCAGCGGATGACGCAGTGTGAGGGAGACGGGCGTCTTCCCCCTCGCCCACAGGCCCACTAGATGTGGATAGGCCCAGCTGAACCTTCACAACAGAGGGTCGGACCACCTCATCCCCAAGGGATGTAGCGGGGGAAGTGACCACCCCGCGACTGGCGTTTAATCGTGCCATTTTCCTCGTGAGCACTGTGGTCTCGGAGGCTGTGGAATCCACAGATCCCCTCCTACTCCCCGCCAGTGCCGTGCTAGGGGTTTCGGGAGCAGTGCCGGTGATCTGCACGCTCTCCAAACTACCCCGCGCCTCCTCTTTCTCATCACCCTGTGACTGCCCGTGAGGGCAAGCCACAGTACTCTCCTCCACACTCATCAAAGTTTTTGTTTTGTTTGTATTACACTCCATACTATTCCCACGAGAGGGGTCGGAAATAATGTCACCCCGGGCAGAGCCGCCATACCCGGGGAAGCCTAATTACTCGGGGGGATCGGCAGGTACCCCCGAGGGACCGTTAGAGACTGCCCAGTTTAACGTCCCGGCAGCCATGCAACTCTCGGCACGGTTGTCCTACACACCTTAGTTTGGGACGACCCCCCAATCCCTATCGCCCCCTTTTCGATCCTCCGTGCGAGCCTGTCCGGCATGGTAGTACCTGCTAGGGTCCGAAGACCCCGCCGACATAGCCTCGACACATCATCGGACCTACTTCAGGAGCGACCCCCTTTTATGAGGACTCATACCTCAGGCAGGGGATACCGTGGCCGTATTCCGCCCCGCGACCACACAGCGGATTTTTTATAGAGGTTTACTCCTCGCGGGGCCAGCCGGTTAAGGCAAGCCCCCCCGTTCCTGCAAAACATGACTACAGGCTTACGGTGTGAGCATAGGCCCCCCACTGGGGACCCGCCGTTCTCCCGTTAGCATAGAGGCCCTCGGCCTTGGGTAGCCAATCGCCGAAGCGATCGACTACCGAAGGCGCAGTTCCTCTATCCCAGCGAACACCACGTGGAGGTGGGAGATCCGACTTGTGCCACCCCGGCACCAGTTCGTCCGCCCCGCCAACCTAACCTTTTTTTTTTTTTTTTTTTTTTTTTTTACGAGGGGAAATCTTCATAGACACCCCCACTCCCCGGGGGAGGAGCGGGGGTAGTGTCAGATTCCTACTGACTAAAACCCCTCGGTGGTTCCCACCCCGTCGGTATGGACGACCGAGGCGATCACTATCTACTTGCAACCTCGGCCGTCCCCGCTGGCGCTATGGCGCCGCGCCTCGAAATCATTCAGGAATGATTCCCACCCCTGTGCATAATGCACCGAGTCGGCCACGTAACCACGCCGCAGCCGACTCGCCCCCGGCCGCTTTCAGTGGGACTCCGAGCCCCCGCTCGAAGCCCCTGCGGCCCTGACAGACACCTGCCGTGGATGCTGGTTAGGTGTCTGCCAGACAACTCCCCGAACGGTGCAGTCCCGTGGGACTACACCCTCCTGTCCTCCTGTTGTTGAGGACGGCCGCGATTGGGCGTCTTCTGTGCCGGCGTCGGACGTCTCCTTGGTTTGGGAGCGCACCCGCGGGCTCCCAGTCTGTGATCCGCCGGTCGGCCCAAATCGCGGCATAACGGGCACTGGCTCTTCTCCGCATTACATGTCTTTGCGACGTGTCCTTCCTCTCCGCATTTGTAACATTTGTGCGACCGATCTTCTTGTTGGTCGCACATTGCGGCGGCATGCCCCCTATGCAGGCACTTGAAGCAATGCATAGGGCGATGTGGCAGCACTACAATCCTCGCCGAGGTCCATCCCACCCTGACTTTGCCGGCTTCCTCAATCTTGCGTCCGGTTTCAAGGGGACACCTCAGCCAGAGGGTCCCCAGACTCCTGGGCGTCCGCTTGATTTGTCCAACCTGGATATCACCAGGTGGACACTCGCCAATCTCGGCCAGAGCCTTCTGGACGTCTTCGCTCGTCGCCGCATCGTCCAGCCCGAGGACGCGCATGTCCACGGTCCTGGTGGGCTGGTGGAACTTCACTTCCGATCCCTCGAACGCCGGTTTGAGCCGACGGAGGAGCTCCTTCACCTTAGCCTGACCACCGGGGCCCGGGACTCCCAGGATCATGCCCCCGGTGGCCGACTTTTTCACCTTAAACTCGGTGATTCCTATCTGCTGGATCTCGGTGGAGGGGACCGTCTCCACCGCTTTCTTCATCGCCTCAGAATAGGTTGTTTTCCCGCCTTTCGGGATGGTTAAGGTCAGGGCAGCCATCTGAGGGACCTTCGGCACTTGCACCTTCTTGGGTGCAGGTCTCTTCTTCTGCGGCTTCTTCTTAGTGGGCCGACTAGCCACCGCAGCGGTCGGCGCAGCTTCCCCTGCTGCAGCCGCCGCCTCCTTCCTCTGAGCCTTTTTCGCCCTTCGGCCGACCACGGTTGCCCAGGTCTCCGGGGCTGGGACTGTTGCCGTCTTCGGTTGCTCATCCCTCCTTGCTCGGGGTGGCGCAGGGGTGACTTCCCTCGGTCCTCTTCGCCCCTGCGAGGGGGCCTCCTGGGATCGGGTGGTCTCCTGGCCCTTCCCGCGCCGGACCTCCTCCGCAAGGTCTCTCACCGTCGCCGCCAAGGTTGTTACAAGGTTGGTTAATTGTTCAACCTCCTTGCTCCTTGGCGGCACTTCCTCTCTCCGTTCTTCCACTAGTGGGAGAACCGGTTCCGCCTCGATGCAGGGCTCCGGTGATGTTGGCAGGGGCTGCGCCACTGCCTCCGTTGCCCTCCTCTTCATTTGCTCTTCCTCGATCGGGGAAGAGCATTGGCTCGCCCTCCTCTTCCGTGGAGGCGTCGGCTCCGACTCCATCAGACGTGCTGGAGAGGGAGGGCAAATAGCCACCGGGGTTGCCCTCTCCATCAGCTGCGTTCGCAGATCTTCAATCTGCCTCTTCATTTCTTCTGTCTCCTTTCGGAGACTATCCACATTCTTCTGCAGGCGCTCCTTGTTCATTTCTGACATGGCCAGCGCCTGCCGCAGCTCCGTGATCTGCACGGCGTCGCTGCCCTCCGACTCTGGCCTCTTGCCAAGTTCTACGGCATATGCTTGTATCGCATTGGCCGATACACGTAGGTCACGGACGGAGGTACCCTTTAAGTTGCGGGAAGCCGCCGCCACACGCCGGACACTGTCCGCGTACCTCAGCATCTCGGCTACCAAGTCTGGGCGTGGTAGCCGCTTCGCCTCCATCATCAGATCAAACACCTCTGGTAATGGCGCGGATGACCTGGACGGCGGTGGGACCTCCGTCGTCGGGTCCAAGGCGTGCCGCTCCCTAAGGAGCTCCAATTCTTCTCGAAGCGCCTTATTATGGCGCTCCTTAGCCGCCGCTAAGCCGACGTACTCGCCGGTACTTGGCGGGCGTCCTCTTCGCTCTACCCGAGGAGAGCCGCTCCTCTCGGTCCAATCGATATCTATGGACACTTCCGAGATGTCCGAGTCGCTGTCGTCCTCGGCCGCGCGGCTGGTTCGCGACAATGGCCGTCGCTTGGGGGCAGGGGCAAGGAAGGTTCCAGCCTGTTGCTGGCGTTTCCTCTCCTCCCATTTCCTCCTCGCAAACTTCTCGTTCTCGGTGTAGTGATCGGAGTCCGTAGTGCAGGGTGTCTGCTCCGCACTACTGCCACACCCGTCCCCTTTGGGGATCTTATCTATAACGTCGCGGGTGCGACTTAAACGCCCGATTGACGGTGCCGGGGTACTGCATCTCACCACCGGAATTGACACGATGGACTGAAGTTGTCCCGCCCCGATCTGCTTCTTCTCCTCGCCCAAAGCCGTCTCCCTTGGTTGGCCGGTTTTTGAGTTGCCGGCCACAACGTTTGGTTTTTTAGAATTCAGGTCTGCCATACTGATCCCACGAGCATGGTCGGAAAGAACGTCACCCCGGGCAGAGCCGCCATACCCGGGGAAGCCTAGCTACTCGGGGGGATCGGCAGGTGCCCCCGAGGGAACCGTTAGAGACTGCCCAGTTTAACGTCCCGGCAGCCATGCAACTCTCGGCACGGTTGCCTGCACACCTTAGTTTGGGACGACCCCCCGAACCCCCAATCGCTCCCTTTTCGATCCTCCGTGCGAACCTGTCCGGCATGGTAGTACCTGCCAGGGTCCGGAGACCCCGCCGGCGTAGCCTCGCACATCATAGGAACTACTTCAGGAGCGACCCCCTTTTATGAGGACTCATACCTCAGGCAGGGGATACCGTGGCCGTATTCCGCCCCGCGACCACACAGCGGATTTTTTATAGAGGTTTACTCCTCGCGGGGCCAGCCGGTTAAGGCAAGCCCCCCCGTTCCTGCGAAACATGACCACAGGCTTACGGTGTGAGCATAGGTCCCCCACTGGGGACCCGCCGTTCTCCCGTTAGCATAGAGGCCCTCACCCTTGGGAAGCCAATCGCCGAAGCAATTGACTTCCGAAGAGCGTAGAGTGCCTCTATCCCAGCGAACACCACGTGGAGGTGGGAGATCCGACTTGTGCCACCCCGGCACCAGTTCGTCCGCCCCGCCAACCTAACCTAACCTTTTTTTTTTTTTTTTTTTTTTTTTTTTTTACGAGGGGAAATCTTCGAAAGACGCCCCCACTCCCCGGGGGAGGAGCGGGGGTAGTGTGGGATTCGTACCCACTAAAACCCCTCGGTGGTGACCACCCCGACGGGTAGGTGAGCCACGGGATCCTCCTCCGGCTCCGCGACTCACCCCCGTTATGCGCGGAAGGCGCCCTTCTCGGAGGGGGAGAGAAGCTCCCCCTCAATCAAAACCCCACCCCGGTTTTGAGCCGACCACGCCACCACGGTCGCCGTCGGCTCACCCCTCGGCCGCGTGCAATGGTGCCACGGGTCCCCCGGCCCGTGACACCTGCGGCCATGGCGGACCCCGTCAAACGGGGCATTCGGGACCCCGGACGGAAGTCCGCCAAATCCCGAAAAATATTGGGACGGAAGCTGTCGCCGGGGAGGACGACAGCCCCGTCACCCCATCTCACACACACGCACACTATAAATAAATACATAGTAGCACGCACCACTCACACATTGCAATATGTTTCACCATACTTACACTCCTCACCTATCCATTCGCACACACACCCATTCATGCTCCACATTCACACAACACATTCACTCCCGACCATTCTCTCCCACCCATTCAGACGATGCGGTCCGATGGACCGCGGGCGACGCGGGGAGGCCGCGCCGCCCCACTAACCTCAGGAGTCAGGCCGGGCAGCCGGACCCGAAATTCCCGGCCTGCGTCTCCTTCTACTAGCGACCTCCCCGCGCCGCTCCCTCTCTCGCTCCGCCTGCTCTTTGTGAGACATTACTGTCTCACAAAAAGCGGCCACTGCATTCCATGCACATTCACTCTTCAACATACTCTCCACAAGCGCACTCACACTCACGTCCACACCTACCTCGCACTGCAAGAAGTGCCGAGGCCATGCATACGCCGGACACTCGCCCAGCGTATGCTGGGCGGTGTCCGTCACACCCACTCCGCACTCATAGCACCCCGGTGATTGCTCCCCACCGATCCAGCGCCGGTACCAACCGAAGCACCCGTGCCCGGTCAGCACCTGCGTGATCCGGAACGAGAGCCGCCCGTGACCACGATCCATCCACTGTTCGAGGCGTGGAAGGATCGCCCCAACCGCGCGCTTCCCCGCGGCCCCGCTGGCGATGAGCTCCGCGCGCCAGCGGGAGACAGCGTCACGGCGGGCCTGGAGCCTGACCTCCTCGACGCTTGGTTCCGGCGGGCCACCCTGAAGTTCCCCGTCCAGACGGAGGGCGCATCGGTGTCGATACACCTCCGCCTCCACCTCCGCCTGGTACTTCCAGGGGATTACACCCGCCAGAACCATCGCCGACTCCCAGGAGATCGTGCGGTACCCCATAACCACCCTGGTCGCCAGCCGCCGTTCCACACGCCGCAGAACACCCTGCGCGTGACGGCTGGCTCCCAGGTCGGCCGCCCAAACTGGGGCGCCGTATAGGGCCATACTCCGCACGACCCCCATGTAGAGCCGGCGAACCTTCTCACTTGGTCCCCTCAGGTTGGGTAAAAGACGCGCCAACGCGTCCGCAACGCGGCCCAACCTGGGGGCCAGAGCGTCGAAGTGGCCATCGAAGCTCCAGTGGCTGTCCAGTCGGAGCCCGAGATATCTCATCTCGGACCCGATCTGGACCTCGACTCCGTTAACCCGGACCAGAGCTCCGGCCGGAGGTTTCCCCCCACGTGTGTGGCAGAAGGCCATCACCTCCGTTTTGTGGGGGGCCACCTCCAGCCCGAGCCCCCGGATGGCTGAAACAACCACCGAGGCTCCCAACTCGGCGAGACGGCTGGTCCTACTCCAGTCCAGCCCCGTTGCCAGTATATGCGTGTCATCTGCAAAGCACGTAAGGTGCAGTCCAGGTGGCAACGGGGCCGACAAGACGGGGTCGTACCCCACGATCCACAGGAACGGGCCTAACCCCGATCCCTGAGGTACGCCCCGCCTTACACTCCACGATCTCTCCGTACCGGACCGATCGACACAATGAATTGTCCTCCCCCGGAGATAGTCCCCGATGATGGCCGCTATTACAGGAGGCACACTTAGCCTCTCCAATCCTTCTTCGATTACTCGGTGGGGCAGGGTGTTAAACGCGTTTACAATATCTAGCGATATCCCGATCGCTACCCCGCCCCTGGACGTAGCCGACTCCGCAATCCTACGTACCCTTTGCACCGCGTCTATAGTACTCCTTCCTCTGCGGAAACCAAACTGACTGTCGGCCACGTCCGGACCATCTCCGGAGAGGTGCGCCACGAGCCTATCAGCAATCACCCGCTCAAAGATTTTGCCCACTACGTCTAACAGGACGATCGGCCGGTACGACCCCGGTTCCCCGTCGGGCTTTCCCTCTTTCTTTAAAAGGACCAGCCGCCCCGCCTTCCATATCGTCGGGAATTTTCCTTCTCTGAGGCAGGCGCTGAAGAGGCTGGCTAACCTCTCTCCCAAATAAGGGAGCACCAAGGCCCAGACCCGGCCCGGTATGCCGTCAGGACCCGGAGCTGTATTCCGGGCACTTGCCCGTCTGACGGCATCGACGAGTTCCCCCTCGGAGACCCCCATATCGTCGGTCCACTGAAGGTGGGCCGGCGACCCGGAGCGCGTCGAGGGACTATCATCCCGCGGAAACAACGTTTCCACGACGCGCCCCAGTGTCTGGGGGTCGAGGCTCTCCGTTATCGGGGGGGCCCACGGTCTCAATTTCCCCATTACTAACTTATAAGGGCGCCCCCACCGATCCCGTTCCAGAGAGCCGAGGAACTCGTCCCAGGACCGGTCCTTGGACTCCCTGATGGCTGTCTGCACAGCGACCACCGCGTCACGGTAGTCGCTCCACAGAACTTGCTCCGCCGCGGGGTCGCGGTTACGCCTCCGCCTGGCACGCAAGCATTGGCGGCGCTTCGGGAGACACGCCTCGCGAAGCGAAGCGATCTCCGGCGTCCACCAATACGCGCCCCGGCGGGGGTGAGGGGTGGCCCGGGGCATCCCCACACTGCAGATGTCCTGCACGGTGTCCCGGAACCACCTAGCCTCACCCTCGACGCCCGCGACCTGTCCGGCCGGAGAAGCCGGCCAGCTAGCCGCGACGGCAGCAGCCACCAACATATCTTTGTCCAGCCGCTTCAGCGCCCACCTCTTCGGTGGTGGGCGTCGGCCACGGCGACACGGGGTGTCGGAGGAGAAGTCGACCCTGATGTAGCGATGATCGCTCAGGGTCTCCACCTCCTCCACCACCCGCCAGCTCGCGACGGCGCGCGCAGCCGCAGGGGAAGCCCACGTGAGATCCACAATGGACTCCCCCTGGGGCCGCACGCACGTGCTCACTGAGCCCCTGTTCAAAAGCAGGAGCTCTCGTGCCGCCGCCCAATCGAGGGCCGCCTCTCCCCTCGCGTCGGTACCCGGGGACCCCCACTGCCCGGCCTTGGCATTGAAGTCCCCGAGCACCAACACGCGTTGGGTGGGACAACGCGACACTACTTGTCCCACCCTATCCAACATCTCCTCAAATTCTGTGAGGGGCCAACGAGGCGGGGCATAAACGCCCACCACCACTAACTCCCCCCACCGAACCGCGACGGCTCCCCTCCCCGCTGCGATCTTGGAGCAAGGCGGGGAGCCGGGCTGCCCACGGTAAACAACGGCGACCGTCGCGTCCCGTCCCTCCCCATCCGCGAACCAGTTCGCGGCCTCGGGAACCCGATATGGTTCCGAAATCACCCCCAATCCGCAACCCCACTCGGCGAGGGTATGTAGCAGGAGGTCCTGCGCCCTCGCCGAGTGGTTCACATTTGCTTGAATTAGGGGGCTCAGTGGCCCCATCACTTCTCGGATTCATTCACCACCTCCATGGTGCTCTCGTCCGGCTGCGTTGTCTGCTGCTCTTTCGTCCTCTCTTCGGGCTGCGCCTGTGTCTTTTTCTTCTTCTTGGGTTCCGGGGCGCAGCCCGCTGCTCCTAGCCTGTGCGTGTCGGGCCTGCCTAGGTCGCTGCACAATGGGCACCTGATCTTATTAGTGCAGCTCGCTGCCTTGTGGCCCTCTGCTCCACATGCGTAGCACCGACCCGATCGATTTTCCTTCTCTGGACACTGTTGTGCTGTGTGTCCCTTGTGTAGACACTTGAAACATCTCATCGAGCGGGCCTCCAGGATCTCGACCCTTGCAGAGGACCACCCGACACGCACTTTGCCTGCTTCCTCCACTTTCTTCAGGGCGGTTAGAGGGCAACGCACCCACACCGTCCCCATTCTGTTGGCAACGTGCTTAATTTCGCCAACCTTCAATTCACTGGCCTGGCAACCTCCTAATGCTGCCAGGGCCTCGGCTACGTCCTTTGGCGTGATGGATTCATCGAGGCCCAGTAGTCGCATTTCGCCCGTTTTGACAGGGCATGCGATTTTCACTTGTCCATCGTCGAACGTCTCCTTGAGCTTCTCAGCGAGCGCAGAGGCCTTCTTCCGGCCTTCCTCGCCTGGCACCCCGATCAGGATGCCGCCGGTGAAGGCCTTTCTCACCTTTATATCGGTGATGCCTATCTCTTGCAAGTTTACTGCCTGCCTGGCCCTCAGTAGTGTTTGGGCGTACGAAGTTTCGGCCCCAGAAGCCACCGTCAGAGTGACCGCTGCCATCCTCGGCGGCCTCGGCGCCGTCACCCTCTTCGGGGCTGAGTTGGTTTTCGGCGCAGCCTGCGCTGTCCTCTTTGCCGCCTGGTGGCGGCCGACGCCTGTCTTGGCGTTGGGTTGCTCCGCTTTCCTTGCCTCCTTCTTCGCCTTCCGGCCTAGGACCGTGGTCCATAGTTCGCCTGGAGGTGCGGCAGTGGTCGGGCGGGCAGCTGGTGCGACCGTGGTCGCAGCCGCACTCCCGGCGGCCTCCGCGAATGTCCTCGCCCGCCTTGGCGCCGCCCTCGGTTGCGGCTTTGGCGGGACCTTCAGCTGGGCGTTCTTGCTGGACGCCCTCTCCTTTGTCCTTCCCCTTAGTTCCGCAGATAATTCCTCTACTTTACGCACTAGGTGCGCAACTACTGACTCGAGTCCGGTTGCAGGGGCTTCACCCTTTTCCGACCCCCGAGTTTGGAGTGTCTCCGGCTCTCTGCTCGGCGGCTTCCTCGCTTGTGATGCCTCTTCCGGCCTCACCTCCCGTTGCAGCGTCGGAACCGGGTCCCCCGTCGTTCCTTCTGTGACCGGCCGCACTTCCTCCGTCTCCATTATTGCTGCTGGAGGATCGTCCATAGCTTCCGCCGGGCTAACGAGTTCCGGCGGAGGGCTATTGGTTTTCGCCACCATTCTCCTCTTGACGTCCTCCCGTTCTGATTCGGAGGACGACAGGACTCTCCGGCGCGTTTTCCTTGCCGGTTCCAACCTTCGCTCAGGGGGAGGCGGCGCCCCGCCGGCCGGTATCTTCTTCAGGCGCTCCACCTCCAGGCGAAGCGCCGCCAGGTCTTCCGCCATTTTTCTTCTTTCTTCCTGGGCGGCTCTGAGCAGACTCCTTAGCTGCTCCTTCTCGTTATCCTCGGCCGAGGAACTCGATGTCGGGGCAGGTGACTTTACAGGCGCCGGAGCGGTCCCCTCCGCGTCCGCCTTAGCCGCCTCCCTCCTCTTCGCCAACTCTGACGTATACCCCTCGATGTAATTGGAGGAGACACGCAACTGGCGGATGCTTGTCCCCTTCAAGTTTGTGGACCCCGCCGCCACTCTTCGGATTAGGTCCGTGTATTTGAGGAGCTCCGCGTGGAGGTCCACCGTAGGCAGGTGCTTCGCCTCCCGCATAACCTCCTCGACATCAGGAATGGGCTTACTGCCCCGGCTCGGGCCTGGGACCGGTCTGGTCAAATCATAGGCCCCAAGCTCTTTGTCGAGCAACAACTCCGCTTTCTTCGCCTCGGCCAGTCGTTCTTTGGCCTCGGCCAGGCGAACGTATTCGCCAGTCGTTGGCGGCCGGCCCCTTCCGCGGGAGCCCCTGCTATCACCCCTTGACGGCAAGGTTTCCACCGAGATAACGGAGGAATCCGAGTCGGAGTCCCCGTCCTCGTTTATTACCCGCCTCCTCGGAATGGGTCGCGCGGCCGGTATTGGCGGATCTTCTCCACGGTCCGACCTCGGTGTGTCGCCTCCCGATGCACCGGCATCCGACGACGCCTTACATAGGCGCAGTGAGCGCCTCGTCGTACGCCACTCCGTTTCCGATCCGGAGTCTCCATCCCTCGCTGCTCCGTGCATCTCTGAGCCGATTGTCTTGCTCAAATCTGTGGTACTGGCCGTCCTGGGCGGTGCCAGTATATCGATGCACCTCACCACCGGTAGGGATACACCGGTGGTACCTTCCTTCCCGGTGTTCCGGGACATCTCCTCTTTCTGCTCCTCTTTGGTTTGGATGGGTTTTGAGCTGCCCCCCACAGCTGTAATTGAATAATCGAAACACTCCATAACTGTTCCCACGAGCGTGGTCGGAAGGAAGGTCACCCCGGGCAGAGCCGCCTTACCCGGGGAAGCCGTTGAATACTCGGGGGGGCCGGCAGGTACCCCCGAGGGAACCGTTCGAGACCGCCCTGTTTTACGCCTGGGCGGCCACGCAATTCTCGGCACGGTTGCCTGTACACCTTAATTTCAGGCGTCCTCACTCGCCCCCGCCGCCCCCGTTTTCACCCCTCCGCGTAAGCCTTGCCGGCTTGGGAGGCCCTACCAGGGTCCGAAGACCCCGCCGGCATCGCCTCACGCCTCACAGGGACTACTTAAAGACGACGGGAGCACCCCTTTTATGCGGACTCATACCGCAAGGCAGGGGATACCGTGGCCGTATTCCGCCCCGCGAACCACACAGCGGATTTTTTATAGAGGTTTACTCCTCGCGAGCCAGCCGGTTAAGGCAAGCTCCCCGTTCCTGCAAAACATGACTACAGGCTTACGGTGTGAGCATAGGCCCCCCACTGGGGACCCGCCGTTCTCCCGTTAGCATAGAGGCCCTCGGCCTTGGGTGGCCAATCACCGAAATGATCGACCACCGAAGGCGCAGTTCCTCTATCCCAGCGAACACCACGAGGAGGTGGGAGATCCGACTTGTGCCACCCCGGCACCAGTTCGTCCGCCAACCTAACCTAACCTAACCTTTTTTTTTTTTTTTTTTTTTTTTTTTATCGTGGGGAAAATCTTCGAAAGATACCCCGCACCCCTTGGGGAGGGTGCGGGGTTATGCGGGATTCTTACCCGCTAAAAACCCCACGGCGACCTTCTCTATCTGGGGGCGCTCCGGGACCTTTGGGTACTACTTTCCGGTGCGCCCCCTCTCCTGCACCTTGGTG
This sequence comes from Megachile rotundata, assembly GCF_050947335.1. Lineage (NCBI taxonomy): Eukaryota > Metazoa > Arthropoda > Insecta > Hymenoptera > Megachilidae > Megachile > Megachile rotundata. The sequence goes on from NW_027473667.1 coordinate 49,567, forward strand.
CCCTCCTCCGGGGGGTCTAATGGACCCCCCATTGGCACCATTCTCCTAACGGCCAGCTCCGGGAGGTCGCGCCCAGAGCCGGCCCCACCGCGGACCGCGTGCAATGGCGTCTGGGGCCCCAACCCCAGACGCCTGCGGCCCCGACGGGCCTGCTTGACTGCAGACCCGTCCTATCGCCCTCCCAATTCGTGGGAGGGCCAGGCTGCGTTGGCCGCAGCCTATCTCCTTCTCGTAAGGGGGCGTTCTAGCCACGGCGGCCACGGGAGCTGCCCCGTGCCGCCGTACACCCCCTTCCTCTCCCGCGGGCGGGAGCGCGACCTCGACGCTCGCGCTCCCGCTCCGCCGCCTCCTTTTGCGACATAACAACTTCGCAAAAGGAGGCGAAAGCTGTCCATGACCTCTCGCTGGCAAGGACTTCGCGTACGACCGTTGCCAGCGAGAGGTCCCAACCCACGTGGCACCTCAGTGCCACGCGAGGCCCCGCAAACGCGGGGCAATCCTCCAGCGTATGCTGGGCGTCATCACGCCCAGCATCGCAGTGGTGACAGCAGGGTGTCTCCTCTTTTCCAATCCGCCACAGGTACGCACCGAAGCATCCATGTCCGGTGAGTACCTGGGTCATCCGGTAGGTGATCCTTCCGAAGCCGCGATCCCGCCATTCACTTAAAACTGGCAGGACCGCCCCGACGGCGCGCTGTTCGGCGCAGCGACGTATCAGGTCGCCGCGCCAATTCGTGAGCGCAAACCGTCGGGCCTGGCGTTGCAGCGCCTCCACTTCCGACTCTAGCCGGGGCACCCCCTCCTGACGGAGATCACGGAGACGCCAGAAAACTCTGGCATCTCCCTCCGCCATGTAGTGGAAGGGGATATACCCAGCTAGAGCCATCGCCGCCCCATACGATACCGTGCGGTACCCTCTGATCGACCTGATGGCCAGCCTGCGCTGGACCTTGCCCAGCAATTTTATGCTGGGCGGGCTGGCCATCAGGTCGTTGGCCCATATGGGCGAGCCATATAGGGCCATCGACCGCACGATACCTGCGTAGAGGCGGCGTACCCTCTCGTCAGGGCCCCCCAAGTTTGGAAGGAGGCGGCCTAATGCCGCCGTCGTTCTTTCCAAACGGGGGGCCAAGAGCTGGAAGTGGCGCTCGAACCGCCAGTGGCTGTCCAGGTGGAGGCCGAGGTATTTCATCTCGCCTCTCACCTGGACATACTCTTCACCTACTCGGATGAACGACTGGGGTGGAGCCTCACCTCCTGGCGGGCAAAACCAGATGGCTTCTGTCTTGCCCGCCGATACTTCTAACCCCAGTCGTCGGATAGCAGAGGAGACTGCTGTCACCGCAAGCTCCGCAAGGCGGATGGTCTCGATCCAAGACCTCCCGGTGGCGAGCACATACGTGTCATCGGCGTAACACGTAAGGCGCGCCCCGGGAGGGAGGGAAACCCGCAACGCTCGGTCGTACCCCAGGTTCCACAGGAAAGGTCCTAGGACTGCTCCCTGGGGCACGCCACGGTCCACCGAACGCCGGTGCATCTCCCCATCCCGGCCAGGGTATTCAATCCACCTGTCCCGCAGGTAGTCACCGATAACCGCCCGTAGATAGGGAGGCACCTCGTGATAGATGAGGGCCTCCCTAATCCTCCCCCAGGGCAGGGTGTTAAAGGCGTTCTTAATGTCTAACGACACACCAAGAGCCACCCCGCCCTGGGAGGTAGCCGACTCCGCGAGGGAACGCACGCGCTGTAACGCGTCAATCGTACTGCGCCCCTCACGGAAGCCAAACTGGCAGTCGGCCAAATCGGGACCACCGCAGGACAAGTGCCTGGTGAGGCGGGCAGCAAGAATTCTCTCGAATAACTTGCCCACCTCATCCAGGAGCACTATTGGCCGGAACGAGGAGGGAGAACCTGCGGGTTTTCCCTCTTTTTGGATCAAGACCAACCTACCGACCTTCCATTGGGAAGGAAACCTCCCCTGCTGCAAGCAGCTATTAAATAGCCGCTGCAGCCGCGGACCGAGGACGCCTAAGGCCTTTGCCCAGACACGGCCGGGAATGCCATCGGGACCCGGAGCAGTGTTCCGGGCCGCCATGCGTGCAATCGCGGCCGCGAGTTCCTCCTCCGTAACCCCCATATCGTCGGACCATGGGAATGGGTCCGACGTGGCCGCAGGTGGCGGTTCGTCGTCCCTAGGAAATAGGGTGTCCACCACCTCGGCCAAAAACTGGGGGTCTAGACTCTCCGTCAGAGGGGGCGCCCATGGTCGAAGCTTACCCATGACCATCTTATATGGGCGCCCCCACGGGTCCTTCTTCAAAGAGAGGAGGAACTCGTCACATGCCTGGGCTTTCGCCTGCCTGATGGCCGCCTGAAGGGACGTCGCAAGAGTGCGGTACGTCCCATACAACATCTCTTCCCTCGCCGCATCGCGGCGCCGTCTCCGGCGGGCACGCTGGAACTGGCGACGGGCATGATGACATTCCCTGCGCATTTGCGCAATTTCGCCCGTCCACCAGTACGCAGCCCGCCGGCGGAAGCCGCCGGCCCGGGGCATAGACGCGTCACAAATCCTTGACAGCGCCACCCGGAACCAGTCAGCTTCCGCATCTACGTCCGCGACAGGCCCAGCCGGGATTTCCGGCCAGGCCGCGGCGAGGGAGGCGGCCATCAGGGCGTCCTCGTCCAAGCGCGTTAGCGCCCATCTCCGCGGTGGTGCGGCATTTGGGCGGCGACGAGGAGTGGCGGAGTAATCCATACGGATATAGAGGTGGTCGCTAAGTGTTTCCACCTCCTCCGCCACCCTCCAACCGGACACGCGGCGCGCCGCAGAGGGCGTCGCCCATGAAAGGTCGACGATGGACTCCCCCTGCGGACGCACGCACGTGCTCGCGGTGCCCCGGTTCAACAGCCGGAGCCCGTTTGCCGCCGCCCAGTCGAGCACCGCCTCACCCCTCGCGTTGGTGCTGGGTGACCCCCAAACTTGAGCTTTGGAGTTAAAGTCTCCCAGCACCAGGAGTGGACGGGGTAGACAATGCGCAATGCACGTGGATACCCCGTCCAAAAACTCCTCAAACGCCGCGAGGGTCCAGCTGGGCGGTGCATAAATGCCCACCACCGCGGTACCATCCCAGTTAACTGCCACGAATCCTCGGCCGCGGTAAATTAACTCGCAGACCGAGGATCCGGGCAAAGGTTTCCACGCAATGGCCACGGAGCCCGATTCGTCCCCAAACCAATGCGGATGTTTGGGGACTTTATATGGCTCCGCGGCCACGGCCAACCCTACCTGCCACTCAGCCAGGGTGTGGACAAACAAGTCCTGAGCCCTGGCCGAGTGGTTCAGGTTGGCCTGGACAACAATGCCCTTGGGTGCCATTAGTTGGTGGTTTCCATCACCCCCTCCGGGGCTTCACCACTCTGCCCACCTGGCGCGTGTCCATCTGCCACTGCCAAATGTGCGGGGTCCTTACCCTTAGCAGCCTCCACCGTTGCTGCCGCCCGCTCCTTGCGTAACTGTCTGCCACGCCGCCGGGAAGACTGGGCGCACGATTTAGCGCCCAATCTATGCCCAGCCGGCCTCCCCAGATCGGTACACAAAGGGCACCGGGGGGTCGCTGAGCACTGTCCCGCGACGTGGCCAGACTCACCGCACTTGTAGCACCTGCTTGAGCGGTCTACAGATGCATTGCACCGCTGCCTCACGTGCCCAGCTTCGAGGCAGCGGTAGCATTGGAGCGGGCGCGTGGGCAACGCTTCCACCCTGGCTGAAAGCCAGCCAACTCTAATCCGCTTGGCGGCCACGATCTTATTCAAGGCCGCCAGTGGGCAGCGGACCCAAATCGTCCCAACACCCACGGGGGATGTCCGCACCTCTCCAGTGCGGACATCACTCCCGTTGCAACCCGAAGCTGCAACAACAGCGTCGCGGACCTCGGATGACGTCACAGAAGGGTCGAGGCCAACGATGCGGCATTCCCCGCACTTTACTGGCCTCGACACCTTCACAACGTTATGATCAAAAAGGACCCTGAGGCGGCCAGCCAAAGCATCAGCTTTGGCCGCACCGCCCTCCCCAGGGACCTCCAGAACCATCGCGCCGGTCACCGCTTGCCGATAACGCACCTCAGCGATGCCAACCTCGGCAAGCGGCACCTTCTCCCTGGCCTCCCTCATAATGTCCGCATATGACCTGGGACCGCCCGGTGCCACCGTAATGGTTACCGCGGCGGTCCTCGGAGGCTTAGGCAGACGCCGAGTGCCAGGCCTCTTAGGAGGATCCGGTGTGGGGCGGCCAGCCGCAGGCTTCTGCTGCACCACTGCAGTAGCCTGTCGCATCACCTTCTTCGCCCTCCTACCGACCACCTTCGACCATTCCTCAGTGGTCGCAGCAGGTGCAGGTGGCGGAGGAGGATGTGGTGGAGGAGGTGGAGGAGGGACAAGGGCACCTCTCCCTCCATCTGCAGGCGGTGTTCGGCCAATAACTCCACCCTGCCTCGCAGCACTAGGGGTCTTCCGTCCCTTACTCTCCCTTGCTTTCGCCTTCGTCGGCGGAGCAGTCGTAGGGCGCTGCCGGTCTGCACGCTGGTCGATAGTCCGAGGAGACCTGACGGCAGGAAGCAGCTCCTCCCGAAGCGCCGTGATCTTTGTCTCAATCAGTCGCTCCACCGCGCCGATAAAACGGTCAAGGTCGCCCCCTTGCGAAAGTGGAGGAGCCGAAGGAGCAGCAAGGGGAGGAGGACACGGCGCGGGGGGTCGGGGCGAGGGAGCCCGGGGTGAGGGCGCACACGGTGAGGGAACCCGCGAACACACCGCACTGGAGGGAGACCGATCCCCTCTAACCCGTATAGGGGTCCCTGACGATGGGACCACCTCCACCTCCATGGAGCCCGGGGAAGGACATCCGACGGTATCCTCCCTGGTGGCCGACACGCTATCTCGGCGTGCCATACTGGGCCTACCACGGGTACCAACGCCCAGTCGGGACTTAAGCCCGTCCATCTCCCGCCGCAGAACCTCGACCTCCCTCCTCATGGCGTCAAGCTCCAAATCCCTCGCACGGAGCTTCTGCTGAAGGAGAATATTCTCCCGCTCCAGCTGCGGGGCGTCCACAGATGTTCGGGACTGCCTATAGGAGTGCACGGCCGCTGCTAGAATATATCTGGTGGACTCTCTCATTGCTCGCACATATGTGCCCTTCAGGTTTTTGGAATTAGAGGCCACCTTTTCCAGCACACGGCCGTGCTCCAGAGCCTCAGCTACAATCTCCGCATCAGACTGCCCATCCATTCTCTTGGCGATATCGTCAACCTCGTCAAGAGGAAGGGCAGCCCGGCACGGCGGTCGCGGATCCACGGTCGGGTCGAATACCGCCCTCTCCGCAGCGGATTCCGCCTCCTTGCGGTGTGTCTCAAGGAGCTGTCTCTTTGCCTCTGCGCGCGCCCGATACTCTCCCGCAGTCTGCGGCTTCGTGCGCTTGCGCGAGGTCATGCGGCCCAGCGACGCTACCGAGGAGATGGATATATCACTCTCCTCGCCACTATCCGCACGCTCCGACGCGGCAAAAGGCGACCGGTCCCGCCTAAGGGAACGGGATCCGCTGCTGTCGACCCTCGACAACCGTAATATCGGGGTCGCAAAATCTCCGCGCCGCCCTGCTTCCACTAAGCCCCCGGACGTCGAGGGGCTAGGGTCACTCGAGCGCGCAAGGACAGCCCCTGCAGATGATGTTGCAGGTGACCTAGCTGTCCTCTCCTTGGCTAGTAACATAGCCATCCCTCTAGTGAGGACAGCAGCCTCAGAGGCCGTGGAATCCACGGACCCCCTTCGACTGTTGGCCTCTACTACATGAGGGGTCGCCAGGGCAGTGCTAGCACTTTCCCGACTTCCCCTCAACTCCTCCACATCGTCACGAAGCGACGATCCCTGGGGATGCGCCGCAACCTCCTCATCTTCACACAAAGTTTTTTGTTTAATAGAATCCATATAATTCCCACGAATGTGGTCGGAATGGAGGTCCACCCCGGCAGAGCCGCCTTACCGGGGTAAGCCTAAATACTCGGGGGGATCGGCAGGTGCCCCCGAGGGAACCGTTAGAGACCGCCCTGTTTAACGCCTGGGCGGCCACGCAATCCTCGGCACGGTTACCTTACACCTTGATTTCAGGCGTCCTCGCTCGCTCCCGCCGCCCCCGTTTTCATCCCTCGGCGTGAGCCTTACCGGCATGGGAGGCCCTGCCAGGGTCCGAAGACCCCGCCGGCATCGCCTCACGCTTCACAGAGACTACTTGAAGACGACGGGAGCACCCCCTTTTATGTGGACTCATACCACAAGGCAGGGGATACCGTGGCCGTATTCCGCCCCGCGAACCACACAGCGGATTTTTTATAGAGGTTTACTCCTCGCGGGCCAGCCGGTTAAGGCAAGCCCCCCGTTCCTGCAAGACATGACTACAGGCTTACGGTGTGAGCATAGGCCCCCCACTGGGGACCCGCCGTTCTCCCGTTAGCATAGAGGCCCTCACCCTTGGGAAGCCAATCGCCGAAGCAATTGACTTCCGAAGAGCGTAGAGTGCCTCTATCCCAGCGAACACCACGTGGAGGTGGGAGATCCGACTTGTGCCACCCCGGCACCAGTTCGTCCGCCAACCTAACCTAACCTAACCTAACCTTTTTTTTTTTTTTTTTTTTTTTGAGTCAGGAAACCTTGCATAGGTTTCCCCGATCCTTCGGGGAAGGACCAGGGAATATGCCGGATTCTTACCGGCTAAAACCTGACTATGGAGCCTTCATCGCGAGTTGATCGGGTGAAGGGACCGAAACGCACACCCTCCACCCGTCCCCGCTACGTGCCATACTGCACCCTTCTTCTGAGCGGAGGTTAAGCCTCCTCTCCAAGTGTAGCGGGGATGTTCCCCAGAAGCTACTCCCGAGAACACCCCACCCATCGCCCATTTTGAGCCGTTGACACCTCCATGTTTGCCAACGTCTCACCCCTCGGCCGCGTGCAATGAACCTTGGAAACCCCGTCCAAGGCCAGGGCGGCCGTGCGACCCCGCGCGATGGAGACCGGCTCTCCCGAATGGGGTCGCAATCCCTCGCGATCAGCGCACGTGCGCCACTTCGTCCTAGCTACGAGAAAGGGTGACTCCCCGGGGAGTCACGGGCGACGCGGTGAAGCCGCGCCGCCCCTTACCGTCAGCTATCTCCGGCTGGCCCGCGCGGAGCCGGTGTTACCGCGCGCGCCCTGCGTCCACCCACTCTCCCGGGACGAACCGCCCTCGCGATCCGCCGAGCCCCTTGGCGTTCCCTAACGCGTTCCGCCGCCTCCTTCTTTGAGACAACCGTCTCGCAGAATTTGACGACGGCCTCCCACTTGTTGGCCGAGTCTAACATGGCCCGGACGACCCCTCCCGGGGAGAGATCACCTCCCACCTCGCACTGGAGGAAGTGTCTCTCCCACGCGAACGCGGGACACTCGCTCAGCGTGTGCTGAGCGGTGTCCGGTCCCTCCCCGCAATGATAGCATTGCGGCGATGATTCCCTACCCATCCGACACAAGTACTCGGCAAAACAACCATGCCCGGACAGTACCTGTGTGGTCCGGAACGTGAGCGCTCCGTGCCCACGATCCATCCACTTCTCCAACAGCGGAAGAATCGCCCCGACCGCTCGCTTGCCTACAGCGCCAGTGCGCAGGAGTTCGAGCCTCCATTGCCAAATAGCGTCACGGCGGGCCTGGAGCCGGGCCTCCTCAATGCTCGGGTCTGGCAGGTCCCCCCCATTAGTATCGGACGCGTTACGACCGCGCAGACGGCGCCTGAGGTCGTAAATCCCCTCTTCGATTTGCGCTTGGTAGCGCCACGGCAAAACACCCGCCAAGACCATCGACGTCTCATAAGAGATCGTGCGGTAGCCCATCACAACCCTGATGGCCAGCCTCCGCTCGACCCTCCGCAGGACGACCAGTGAGTTCCCGCTGGCCATCAGGTCGGCAGCCCAAACTGGGGCGCCGTACAGGGCCATGCTCCGCACGACCCCCATGTAGAGCCTCCTCACGCTCTCGCTAGGACCCCTCAGGTTGGGTAAAAGACGCGCCAACGCGTCCGCTGTACGGCCCAACCTGGGGGCCAGAGCATTGAAATGGCCCTCGAAACTCCAGTGGGAGTCCAGCAGGAGGCCGAGATACCGCATCTCGGTCCCTATACGGACCTCCACTCCGTCTACCCGGACCACGGCTCCTTCCGGAGGCTTATCCCCACGGGGGTGGCAGAAGGCCATCGCCTCCGTTTTCCGGGGAGCCACCTCCAGTCCGAGCCGTCGGATGGCCGAGACAACCGCCGCAATCCCTACTTCTAGATTTCGGCTGGTCCTCCCCCAGTCGCGACCCACTGCCAGAATGTGGGTATCGTCCGCGAAACAAGTCCCGAAAACGCCGTCTGGCAACGGGACCGTGAGCGCCGCGTTGTACCCCACGAGCCACAGGTCCGGCCCCAGCGCCGCACCCTGTGGCACCCCGCGCTCGACTGTCCAAACACGCGTTACCCCTTCTCGGTCTACGCATTCTACAGTCCTGCCCCGGAGATAGTCGGAGACTATGTCCCGGAGCTCCCCAGGAACGCAGTGTATAACTAGCCCTTCCTCTATCGCCCAGTAGGGAAGCGAGTTAAACGCATTCACGATGTCCAGCGATACGGCTATCGCCAGACCTCCCCGTGAGGTCGCGGCCTCCGCGATCGCCCGGACTCGCCTCACCGCGTCGACCGTACTGCGCTCCTTCCTAAACCCGAACTGACACGGTGCCAGATCCGGGCCCACCCCGGATAGATGGGCCACCAACCTCTCCGCGATAACTCTTTCGAAGAGTTTCCCTATCTCGTCTAGAAGAACGATAGGCCTGTAGGACGACGGTTCGTCCTCGGGCCTTCCCGCCTTACGCAAGAGGACCAGCCTTCCCCGTTTCCAAATTCCCGGGAACGTTCCCTCCCTGAGGCACGCGGTGAAAAGTCGCGCCACCCTTTGACCGAGGTGAGGGAGCACCAAGGACAACACCCTGCTAGGTACGCCGTCAGGACCCGGAGCGGTACTCCGAGCCTTCACCCGTCTGACGGCGCGGACGAGATCCTCGACGGTTACCTCCACACCGTCGCTCCGCGGAAGGCGAAGCAACGGCCCGGTTCGCGTCGGATGTTCCTCGCGGGGGAACAGTGCCTCAACGACGCTCCCCAGGAATTGAGGATCAAGGGTCTCTGCCACCGGAGGGGCCCACGGACGAAGCTTCTCCATCACAAGCTTGTACGGCCGCCCCCAGCGATCGCGCTCCAGAGACCCAAGGAACTCGTCCCAGGCACGGTCCTTGGACTCTTTGATGGCCAGCTGCAATGCCATCACGCCCTCACGATACACTCCCCAGAGGTCTTGCTCCCTCTCGGGATCGCGGTTCCGTCTGCGTCGGGCGCGCTGATACCGGCGACGCAATGGCACACACGCTTTGCGAAGCTCCGCGATGTGCGGCGTCCACCAGTATGCCGCCCGACGTGGTCGAGGGGTGGCCCGGGGCATCGAGACATTACAAATGTCGTGCAGTGTGTCCCGAAGCCACTCCGCCTCGCCCTGGACGTCCGCAATCGTCTGGTCCGGAGAAGCCGGCCAGCAAGCCGCGAGGGCAGCAGCCTCCGCTAAATCGCGGTCGAGTGCTCTTAACGCCCACCGACGGGGGCCCGAGCGCCCACCACCGCGGCGCCGGGTATCGGAGGAAATGTCGACGCGGACGTAGCGATGATCGCTCAGCGTCTCCACTCCCTCTTCCACCCGCCAGCTCGCAACGAGTCGCGCGGCCACAGGGGAGGCCCAGGTCAAATCTACGACCGACTCACCCTGAGGCCGCACGCAAGTGCTCACCGAACCCCTGTTTTGCAACAGGAGCCCATGCGCCGCGGCCCAAACAAGGACCGCCTCGCCCCTTGGATCAGTCGTCGAGCTACCCCACTCTACCGCGTGCGCGTTGAAATCCCCGAGGATCAATACGCCCCGCGATGGGCATGCTGAAACGATCGAACCCACCCTATCGAGAAATTCCTCGAACTGCTCCAAGGGCCAACGAGGCGGGGCATAGACGCCCACGACCGCCGTATCCCCCCATCGAACCAGTACTGCACCGCGACCGGCCGCCGACGCGGTGCACGTCGGGAAACCCTGGCGATTCCGCGCCACTATCGCGACCAAACCCTCCGCATCCCCAAACCAATCGTTCCTATCGGCGGGAATCCGGTACGGGTCTACAACTACCCCTATCGACGCCTGCCACTCGTCGAGGGCGTGGATCAGGAGATCCTGCGCCCTCGCCGAGTGGTTTACGTTGGCTAGTATGAAGGGGCTCGACGGCCCCATTACTTACCTTTGACGTCGTCTGCTGCCTCCACAGCGCTGTCCTCTTCCGGCGTTGGTGTCGCCTCCATCTCCTCCGTGGGTCCCTCGGGTTGTGGTCCCTCGCTGGTTGCTGGCTCTTCAGCAGCCATCTTCTTCACCGCAGGTGTCGGGGTGGATGCCTCTTCCTCGCTGTTGGGGGCTGGCTCCTTCCTCTTCCTGCTGGTGACCTCGGCGTCTTCTTTCTTCGCAGGTTCTGCCCGCGATTCCTTCTTCTTCTCCGTTGCCTTTGTGGGGGCCACGGAGATCTGGGAGCAATCCTTTGCCCCCAGGCTGTGCTCGGCTGGGCGTCCGAGGCTGGCGCAGAGCGGACATCTTCGTTTGTTCACGCACTCGGCGGCGATATGTCCCGTGCCGCCGCACGCGTAACATAGACCGGACCGGTCCGGCCCTCCGCACTTCTGCCGGGTGTGTCCGGTTTGCAGGCACCGAAAACAGTGCTGCGGGCGCGGCTCAAGTACGTGCACCTTCGCCTGCGCCCAACCGACGCGCACTTTCCCGGCATCCCGGACCTTTTTGACGGCGGTCAGTGGGCAGCGCACCCAAGCTGACCCGAGTCCCGCCACTGTCTGACGCACTTTACCGACGCGCACCTCACTCGCGTCGATCTGCGCCAGCTCCGCAACCGCGCGCGCGATTGTCTCCTCGGTCGCGGAGTCGTCCAGCCTGAGCAGCCGGAATTCGGCCATCTTCACCGGCCTCGCGACTCGTACGTCGGAGCCTGCGAAGACCGGCTTCAGCTCTTCGACAAGGGCCTGGGCCTTCTTCGCGGCCTCTTGTCCCGGGATGCCCAATAGGATCCCTCCCGTCTTCGTTCGGCTCAACTTGAATTGTTTGATGCCGAGTGCTTCCGGCTTGACCGCCTGAATGGCCTTCGTCAACGTCTCCTTGTATGTGGTCTTCCCATTGGGAGCGACCGTGAGGGTGACCGCCGCTGTTCGCGGTCCTTTCGGCATCTTGACTCTTTGAGTCGCCGGTCCCTTCACGTTGACGGGCTTCTTCTGCGCCTGAGCGCTGACCGCTGGCTTCTCTGCCTTCTTTGCGGCGCGCTTCTCTTTACGGCCCACCACCTTAGCCCACGTCTCCTGCGCGGCTGGGGTGGGCTGAGGCCTCTGGGAGGGATCCGCGCTCCTTGCTGGAATCCTCTCCTCTTCGCGGCTCTTCGTTGCCGCCTTCATGTCTTCCTTCGGCACCCGCGCGGCTGGGGCCTTCTTCGCTCCGATGCGGAGCTCTTCGGCCAAGGACTCGAATTTCTTGTCGAGCTCCTTGGTCACTTCCTGGGCGACCGCTCTGATAATGTCCCTGATTCCCATTCCCTGTAATGGGAGCTCAGGTACCGCGGGCTCGGTCGCCTGAGGGTGCGGCGGGCTCTCGTAGCCAATCGCCATCTCCTCTTCTTCACGCCCACACGCGTCTTCGCCTCCTGCGTGTGTGGCCGGCGCCAAGATCTTCACAGGGCTATCCACCCTTGGCCTCCTGGCATCTTCTACTTCTGACGATGAGGAGATCATCCTGGTCCTCTTTCTCCTCATCGACAGTCCGATCGGTGTGTCCCCGGATCCGCTGGGGACTGTGCTCCTCGGTGTGGGGCTACGCCTCGACTCCGCCTGTGCCTCTTCGAGCCGTCGCTGAAGGGCTGCGGTCCTCTCCTTTTCGGCTTGGAGAGCCGCTCGGAGCTCACGAGCTTCCTCTTCAGGAGCATTGGGGGAGGTCTCGTGCCTCCTGCCCAATTCCGTGGCGTACGCTTCCGCCGTGTTCGCGCATTCCCGTAATTTGCGCACGTACGTCCCCTTCAGGTTGGTCGATCTTCCAGCGACCATCCTGATATCCTCGGCGAGGACCAGGACCTGCGCAACCAGGTCACAGGAGGGTAGGTTTCTTGCCTCGTTGGCAACCTCCCTCACCTCGCGCAGGGGCAAACTCCCCTTGCTGGGTCTGGCTGCCTCGCGTATCGCCAGACCCTCCTCCTCAAGGGCCAGCTGCCGCAGTGCAGCTGCTTTCCGCTCGGCCACCGCTGCCTCCTCGGCCTGTAGAGCGATGGCCCTCTGCTTCTCGCGATTCAGTCGCGCGAGAGCATCCGCGGCCCTTTTCTCCGCCGTATCCCCGGAGCTTACACCGGCCTTCCTGCCTTTGGTGCTGGATACAGCAGGCCTTCCTCTCTTCCGGAGGGAGATCTGGGACGCAGGGACTCCCTCGGTGGACACCGTCGAGGCCGACGAGTCCGACTCCGCGCCCTGGCCCTTGAGTCCTCTTCGTGGTCTTCTCCTCGGTGGGACCTTGGTCCATCCGTCCACGCTCGGCGATCCTCGGCCCGACTCCCGATCCGACGCGGCGTGCAGCGACTCGGCGCTGCTGATCACCACCAGCGTCGGGCACTGTCCACCGATGGCGCTTGGGTCGACCGACGGCCTTGCCGTCGGCGCCAGTCCGGAAGCGCCTGCCCGCGTGACAATCGACGCATAAGTCGTCGCGGGCCCCGCCACGGCACTCACTCGCAGAGTGTCACTCGGGTTAACACTCGCACCGGCGAACCGGAAGACGCTCGGCGCGGCACTCACCGATGTGCTCGGCACGCCCATTCGCGTCACGCCCGACACCCCAGTAACCGCACTTGGGGTGAAAACATACGGCACTCCCGCAGTGTCCGTTCGCGCGACTGTAACGACCTGCGCTACCGCACTCGCGCAGGTAACGTTCGCGGCACTGGGCGCCATCCCCGTGATGGCACCCCCCGACGGCCTCGGCCCGACGCCCAAGGCAAAACGCGGCGCGAATCCCGGCGCGAAGTGCTGCCCCGACGATGCAGCCGCAGACACGGCGACGAAAGGCGCTGTCTCCCCGAATGAGACAGCACGCACCACGGAGGTCGGGGCGACAGACGGTACTGTCGTCGCGACCCACGATGTCGGAATCGGCCCGACTCCTGTTTGCGGCCCGGCCACCGCCCCGAACACAACCGGCGTCTCACCGCACGAGACGGAACGCGTGGCGGGTGCAAGTCCCGACGAAGGCGCAGCGGTCGTGAACACCTCCGTGAGTTCCCGACGCGCGCCACCCGCCGCAGTACACGGCACTGATCTTCTTTTTGCCAGGGCCCTCTTCGGGGACCCGGCGACGCTGGCTGGAGCGGCGACCCTCCTAGCCTGCGCCTCCTCCATCTTCTCGAGCGTCACTCTCACCTTGTGGGTGACGCTCTTGTCTTCCAGGATGACCGGCTTTGCCTTCCGGGCCACCTCTGGACTCTTCTTCCGGGTTTCCGTCGCCGTCCTCACCGATCTTCGCAGGGAGGAACCCATCTCCGCTGCAGATCCGCTCTCTTCCCCTTTCGCCAACTCTTCAGAATTTTTGTTTTGTTCTGCCATATTAGAGGATAGGATTTCTTCGGGTTCGGCCATCATGGCACCCGCACCGCGGTGCGGGATCTTCCCCCGGTCTGAAACAACCCTAGATAAGCGATGCCAAAGCCGATAAGCGGTTTGTCGGACGGTCGATCCTATTGACATCGAGTGACTCTACTTGAAAAAGTTACGGGATAGGCCCGCGCCATAGCTGATGTTAAAGGTTTTACGTCACCCCTATCGAGTGAGCGACGCCGGATCCGAACCGACGCCTAACTCAAACCTCAGGCTAGACGCGTCAGGTCTTTGTATCCCTCCCTGACCTCGGGTATGGGGAACCAGCGACCAACCTGGATCCCCCATTCCCCCGCCCGAACACTGCCACTTCAACTCCCGGATTGGCTCCAGCCATCTACATGCGCCTCCTTCCCCCGACATGCTGGGTCAGGGCCTCTTTGCCTATCATGTAGGACTTACGGTTTGGCCATCTTAACCAGCAGCGGTCGATATCCGTCGACACACATAGACCCGGTCGGGAGGCTACTACTCCTCCCTTGGCTAGTCTCGCGGGAAATATCCATGACAGGTCGACCAAGGCTCACTCACACAGTGTTCAACACTAACGTGGTCCCCCGTTCTCGGCCCGAGCCCGCCCGACATGGTTGTACCTGCCGAAGTCCGAAGACTTCGTCGGTATGGCCTCGCGCTTCATCGAACAAGTTCTTACGCCAGTGCGACACTCTCATTCACACACACGTTCACACTTCGCCGTTCTCCCGTTAGCACAGAGGCCCTCACCCTTGGGTAGTACCGAAGTACTACCGAAGAGCATAGAGTGCCTCCGCCCCAGCAGACACCACGAGGAGGTGGGAGATCCGACTTGTGCCCCCCTGGCACCGTTCGTCCACCAACCTAACCTTTTTTTTTTTTTTTTTTTTGAGTCAGGAAACCTTGCATAGGTTTCCCCGATCCTTCGGGGAAGGGCCAGGGAATATGCCGGATTCTTACCGGCTAAAACCTGACTATGGAGCCTTCATCGCGAGTTGACCGGGTGAAGGGACCGAAACGCACACCCTCCACCCGTCCCCGCTACGTGCCATACTGCACCCTTCTTCTGAGCGGAGGTTAAGCCTCCTCTCCAAGTGTAGCGAGGATGTTCCCCAGAAGCTACTCCCGAGAACACCCCACCCAGCGCCCATTTTGAGCCGTTGACACCTCCATGTTTGCCAACGTCTCACCCCTCGGCCGCGTGCAATGAACCTTGGATACCCCGTCCAAGGCCAGTGCGGCCGTGCGACCCCCGCGATGGAGACCGGCTCTCCCGAATGGGGTCGCAATCCCTCGCGAAAACAGCGCACGTGCGCCCGCTACGCCCTACTTACGATAAAAGTGACTCCCCCGGGGAGTCACGGGCGACGCGGTGAAGCCGCGCCGCCCCTTACCGTCAGCTAATGCCGGCTTGCGCGCGCGGAGCCGGTATAACCGCGTGCGCCCGACGACCACCCCTTCTCCCGGGACGAACCGCCCTCGCGATCCGCCGAGCCCCTTGGCGTTCCCTAACGCGTTCCGCCGCCTCCTTCTTTGAGACAACCGTCTCGCAGAATTTGACGACGGCCTCCCACTTGTTGGCCGAGTCTAACATGGCCCGGACGACCCCTCCCGGGGAGAGATCACTTCCCACCTCGCACTGGAGGAAGTGTCTCTCCCACGCGAACGCGGGACACTCGCTCAGCGTGTGCTGAGCGGTGTCCGGTCCCTCCCCGCAATGATAGCATTGCGGCGATGATTCCCTACCCATCCGACACAAGTACTCGGCAAAACAACCATGCCCGGACAGTACCTGTGTGGTCCGGAACGTGAGCGCTCCGTGCCCACGATCCATCCACTTCTCCAACAGCGGAAGAATCGCCCCGACCGCTCGCTTACCTACGGCGCCAGTGCGCAGGAGCTCGAGCCTCCATTGCCAAATAGCGTCACGGCGGGCCTGGAGCCGGGCCTCCTCGATGCTCGGGTCTGGCAGGTCCCCCCCATTAGTATCGGACGCGTTACGACCGCGCAGACGGCGCCTGAGGTCGTAAATCCCCTCTTCGATTTGCGCTTGGTAGCGCCACGGCAAAACACCCGCCAAGACCATCGACGTCTCATAAGAGATCGTGCGGTAGCCCATCACAACCCTGATGGCCAGCCTCCGCTCGACCCTCCGCAGGACGACCAGTGAGTTCCCGCTGGCCATCAGGTCGGCAGCCCAAACTGGGGCGCCGTACAGGGCCATGCTCCGCACGACCCCCATGTAGAGCCTCCTCACGCTCTCGCTAGGACCCCTCAGGTTGGGTAAAAGACGCGCCAACGCGTCCGCTGTACGGCCCAACCTGGGGGCCAGAGCATTGAAATGGCCCTCGAAACTCCAGTGGGAGTCCAGCAGGAGGCCGAGATACCGCATCTCGGTCCCTATACGGACCTCCACTCCGTCTACCCGGACCACGGCTCCCTCCGGAGGCTTATCCCCACGGGGGTGGCAGAAGGCCATCGCCTCCGTCTTCCGGGGAGCCACCTCCAGTCCGAGCCGTCGGATGGCCGAGACAACCGCCGCAATTCCTACTTCTAAATTCCGGCTGGTCCTCCCCCAGTCGCGACCCACTGCCAGAATGTGGGTATCGTCCGCGAAGCAAGTCCCGAAAACGCCGTCTGGCAACGGAACCGTGAGCGCCGCGTTATATCCCACGAGCCACAGATCCGGCCCCAGCGCCGCACCCTGTGGCACCCCGCGCTCGACTGTCCAAACGCGCGTTACCCCTTCTCGGTCTACGCATTCTACAGTCCTGCCCCGGAGATAGTCGGAGACTATGTCCCGGAGCTCCCCAGGAACGCAGTGTATAACTAGCCCCTCCTCTATCGCCCAGTAGGGAAGCGAGTTAAACGCATTCACGATGTCCAGCGATACGGCTATCGCCAGACCTCCCCGTGAGGTCGCGGCCTCCGCGATCGCCCGGACTCGCCTCACCGCGTCGACCGTACTGCGTTCCTTCCTGAACCCGAACTGGCACGGTGCCAGGTCTGGGCCCACCCCGGATAGATGGGCCACCAACCTCTCCGCGATAACTCTTTCGAAGAGTTTCCCTATCTCGTCTAGGAGAACGATAGGCCTGTAGGACGACGGTTCGTCCTCGGGCCTTCCCGCCTTACGCAAGAGGACCAGCCTTCCCCGTTTCCAAATTCCCGGGAACGTTCCCTCCCTGAGGCACGCGGTGAAAAGACGCGCCACCCTTTGACCGAGGTGAGGGAGCACCAAGGACAACACCCTGCTAGGTACGCCGTCAGGACCCGGAGCGGTACTCCGAGCCTTCACCCGTCTGACGGCGCGGACGAGATCCTCGACGGTTACCTCCACACCGTCGCTCCGCGGAAGGCGAAGCAACGGCCCGGTTCGCGTCGGATGTTCCTCGCGGGGGAACAGTGCCTCAACGACGCTCCCCAGGAATTGAGGATCAAGGGTCTCTGCCACCGGAGGGGCCCACGGACGAAGCTTCTCCATCACAAGCTTGTACGGCCGCCCCCAGCGATCGCGCTCCAGAGACCCAAGGAACTCGTCCCAGGCACGGTCCTTGGACTCTTTGATGGCCAGCTGCAATGCCATCACGCCCTCACGATACACTCCCCAGAGGTTTTGCTCCCTCTCGGGATCGCGGTTCCGTCTGCGTCGGGCGCGCTGATACCGGCGACGCAATGGCACACACGCTTTGCGAAGCTCCGCGATGTGCGGCGTCCACCAGTATGCCGCCCGACGTGGGCGGGGGGCGGCCCGGGGCATCGAGACATTACAAATGTCGTGCAATGTGTCCCGAAGCCACTCCGCCTCGCCCTGGACGTCCGCAATCGTCTGGTCCGGAGAAGCCGGCCAGCAAGCCGCGAGGGCAGCAGCCTCCGCTAAATCGCGGTCGAGTGCTCTTAACGCCCACCGACGGGGGCCCGAGCGCCCACCACCGCGGCGCCGGGTATCGGAGGAAATGTCGACGCGGACGTAGCGATGATCGCTCAGCGTCTCCACTCCCTCTTCCACCCGCCAGCTCGCAACGAGTCGCGCGGCCACAGGGGAGGCCCAGGTCAAATCTACGACCGACTCACCCTGAGGCCGCACGCAAGTGCTCACCGAACCCCTGTTTTGCAACAGGAGCCCATGCGCCGCGGCCCAAACAAGGACCGCCTCGCCCCTTGGATCAGTCGTCGAGCTACCCCACTCTACCGCGTGCGCGTTGAAATCCCCGAGGATCAATACGCCCCGCGATGGGCATGCTGAAACAATCGAACCCACCCTATCGAGAAATTCCTCGAACTGCTCCAAGGGCCAACGAGGCGGGGCATAGACGCCCACGACCGCCGTATCCCCCCATCGAACCAGTACTGCACCGCGACCGGCCGCCGACGCGGTGCACGTCGGGAAACCCTGGCGATTCCGCGCCACTATCGCGACCAAACCCTCCGCATCCCCAAACCAATCGTTCCTATCGGCGGGAATCCGGTACGGGTCTACAACTACCCCTATCGACGCCTGCCACTCGTCGAGGGTGTGGATCAGGAGATCCTGTGCCCTCGCCGAGTGGTTTACGTTGGCTAGTATGAAGGGGCTCGACGGCCCCATTACTTACCGTTGGCGTCGTCCACTGCCTCCACAGCGCTGTCCTCTCCCGGCGTTGGTGTCGCCTCCATCTCTTCGGCGGGTCCCTCGGGTTGTGGTCCCTCGCTGGTTGCTGGCTCTTCAGCAGCCATCTTCTTCACCGCAGGTGTCGGGGTGGATGCCTCTTCCTCGCTGTTGGGGGCTGGCTCCTTCCTCTTCCTGCTGGTGACCTCGGCGTCTTCTTTCTTCGCTGGTTCTGCCCGCGATTCCTTCTTCTTCTCCGTTGCCTTTGTGGGGGCCACGGAGATCTGGGAGCAATCCTTTGCCCCCAGGCTGTGCTCGGCTGGGCGTCCGAGGCTGGCGCAGAGCGGACATCTTCGTTTGTTCACGCACTCGGCGGCGATATGTCCCGTGCCGCCGCAGGCGTAACATAGACCGGACCGGTCCGGCCCGCCGCACTTCTGCCGGGTGTGTCCGGTTTGCAGGCACCGAAAACAGTGCTGCGGGCGCGGCTCAAGTACATGCACCTTTGCCTGCGCCCAACCGACGCGCACTTTCCCGGCATCCCGCACCTTTTTGACGGCGGTCAGTGGGCAGCGCACCCAAGCTGACCCGAGTCCCGCCACTGTCTGACGCACTTTACCGACGCGCACCTCACTCGCGTCGATCTGCGCCAGCTCCGCAACCGCGCGCGCGATTGTCTCTTCGGTCGCGGAGTCGTCCAGCCTGAGCAGCCGGAATTCGGCCATCTTCACCGGCCTCGCGACTCGTACGTCTGAGCCCGCGAAGACCGGTTTCAGCTCTTCGACAAGGGCCTGGGCCTTCTTCGCGGCCTCTTGTCCCGGGATACCCAACAGGATCCCTCCCGTCTTCGTTCGGCTCAACTTGAATTGTTTGATGCCGAGTGCTTCTGGCTTAACCGCCTGAATGGCCTTCGTCAAGGTCTCCTTATATGTCGTCTTCCCATTGGGAGCGACCGTGAGGGTGACCGCCGCTGTTCGCGGTCCTTTCGGCATTTTGACTCTTTGAGTCGCCTGTCCCTGCACCTTGACGGGCTTCTTATTCGCCTGAGCGCTGACCGCTGGCTTCTCCGCCTTCTTTGCGGCGCGCTTTTCTTTACGGCCCACCACTTTAGCCCACGTCTCCTGCGCGGCTGTGGTGGGCTGAGGCCTCTGGGAGGGATCCGCGCCCCTTGCTGCAATCCTCTCCTCTTCGCGGCTCTTCGTCGCCGTCTTCGTGTCGTCTTTGAGCACCCGCGCTGCTGGGGCCTTCTTCGCTCCAATTCGGAGCTCTTCGGCCAAGGACTCGAATCTCTTGTCGAGCTCCTTGGTCACTTCCTGGGCGACCGCTCTGATAAGGTCCCTGATTCCCATTCCCTGTAATGGGAGCTCAGGTACCGCGGGCTCGGTCGCCTGAGGGTGTGGCGGGCTCTCGTAGCCAATCGCCATCTCCTCTTCTTCACGCCCGCACGCGTCTTCGCCTCCAGCGTGTGTGGCCGGCGCCAAGATCTTCACAGGGCTATCCACCCTTGGCCTCCTGGCATCTTCTACTTCTGACGATGAGGAGATCATCCTGGTCCTCTTTCTCCTCATCGACAGGCCGATCGGTGTGTCCCCGGCTCCGCTGGGGACTGTGCTCCTCGGTGTGGGGCTACGCCTCGACACCGCCTGTGCCTCTTCGAGCCGTCGCTGAAGGGCTGCGGTCCTCTCCTTTTCGGCTTGGAGAGCCGCTCGGAGCTCGCGAGCTTCCTCTTCAGGAGCATTGGGGGAGGTCTCGTGCCTCCTGCCCAATTCCGTGGCGTACGCTTCCGCCGTGTTCGCGCATTCCCGTAATTTGCGCACGTACGTCCCCTTCAGGTTGGTCGATCTTCCAGCGACCATCCTGATATCCTCGGCGAGGACCAGGACCTGCGCAACCAGGTCACAGGAGGGTAGGTTTCTTGCCTCGTTGGCAACCTCCCTCACCTCGCGCAGGGGCAAACTCCCCTTGCTGGGTCTGGCTGCCTCGCGTATCGCCAGACCCTCCTCCTCAAGGGCCAGCTGCCGCAGTGCAGCTGCTTTCCGCTCGGCCACCGCTGCCTCCTCGGCCTGTAAAGCGATGGCCCTCTGCTTCTCGCGATTCAGTCGCGCGAGAGCATCCGCGGCCCTTTTCTCCGCCGTATCCCCGGAGCTTACACCGGCCTTCCTGCCTTTGGTGCTGGATACAGCAGGCCTTCCTCTCTTCCGGAGGGAGATCTGGGACGCAGGGACTCCCTCGGTGGACACCGTCGAGGCCGACGAGTCCGACTCCGCGCCCTGGCCCTTGAGTCCTCTTCGTGGTCTTCTCCTCGGTGGGACCTTGGTCCATCCGTCCACGCTCGGCGATCCTCGGCCCGACTCCCGATCCGACGCGGCGTGCAGCGACTCGGCGCTGCTGATCACCACCAGCGTCGGGCACTGTCCACCGATGGCGCTTGGGTCGACCGACGGCCTTGCCGTCGGCGCCAGTCCGGAAGCGCCTGCCCGCGTGACAATCGACGCATAAGTCGTCGCGGGCCCCGCCACGGCACTCACTCGCAGAGTGTCACTCGGGTTAACACTCGCACCGGCGAACCGGAAGACGCTCGGCGCGGCACTCACCGATGTGCTCGGCACGCCCATTCGCGTCACGCCCGACACCCCAGTAACCGCACTTGGGGTGAAAACATACGGCACTCCCGTAGTGTCCGTTCGCGCGACTGTAACGACCTGCGCTACCGCACTCGCGCAGGTAACGTTCGCGGCACTGGGCGCCATCCCCGTGATGGCATCCCCCGACGGCCTCGGCCCGACGCCCAAGGCAAAACGCGGCGCGAATCCCGGCGCGAAGTGCTGCCCCGACGATGCAGCCGCAGACACGGCGACGAAAGGCGCTGTCTCCCCGAATGAGACAGCACGCACCACGGAGGTCGGGGCGACAGACGGTACTGTCGTCGCGACCCACGATGTCGGAATCTGCCCGACTCCTGTTTGCGGCCCGGCCACCGCCCCGAACACAACCGGCGTCTCACCGCACGAGACGGAACGCGTGGCGGGTGCAAGTCCCGACGAAGGCGCAGCGGTCGTGAATACCTCAGTGAGTTCCCGACGCGCGCCACCCGCCGCAGTACACGGCACCGATCTTCTTTTTGCCAGGGCCCTCTTCGGGGACCCGGCGACGCTGGCTGGAGCGGCGACCCTCCTAGCCTGCGCCTCCTCCATCTTCTCGAGCGTCACTCTCACCTTGTGGGTGACGCTCTTGTCTTCCAGGATGACCGGCTTTGCCTTCCTGGTCACCTCTGGACTCTTCTTCCGGGTTTCCGTCGCCGTCCTCACCGATCTTCGCAGGGAGGAACCCATCTCCGCTGCAGATCCGCTCTCTTCCTCCTTCGCCAACTCTTCAGAATTTGGTTTTTCTTGTGCCATAGTAAGAGGATGCATTTCTTCGGGTTCGGCCATCATGGCACCCGCACCGCGGTGCGGGATCTTCCCCCGGTCTGAAACAACCCTAGATAAGCGATGCCAAAGCCGATAAGCGGTTTGTCGGACGGTCGATCCTATTGGCATCGAGTGACTCTAATTAAAACGTTACGGGATAGGCCCGCGCCATGAGAGATGTTAAAGGTTTTACGTCACCCCTATCGAGTGAGCGACGCCGGATCCGAACCGACGCCTAACTCAAACCTCAGGCTAGACGTGTCAGGTCTTTGTATCCCTCCCTGACTTCGGGTATGGGGAACCAGCGACCAACCTGGATCCCCCATTCCCCCGCCCGAACACTGCCACTTCAACTCTCGGATTGGCTCCAGCCATCTACATGCGCCTCCTTCCCCCGACATGCTGGGTCAGGGCCTCTTTGCCTATCATGTAGGACTTACGGTTTGGCCATCTTAACCAGCAGCGGTCGATATCCGTCGACACACATAGACCCGGTCGGGAGGCTACTACTCCTCCCTTGGCTAGTCTCGCGGGAAATATCCATGACAGGTCGACCAAGGCTCAATCATACAGTGTTCAACACTAACGTAGTCCCTCGTTCTCGGCCCGAGCCCGCCCGACATGGTTGTACCTGCCGAAGTCCGAAGACTTCGTCGGTATGGCCTCGCGCGTCATCGAACAAGTTCTTACGCCAGTGCGACACTCCCGTTCACACACACATTCATTCATACTTCGCCGTTCTCCCGTTAGCACAGAGGCACCCACCCTTGGGTAGCACCGAAGTACTACCGAAGGGCATAGAGTGCCTCCGTCCCAGCAGACACCACGTGGAGGTGGGAGATCCGACTTGTGCCCCCCTGGCACCAGTTCGTCCGCCCCACCAACCTAACCTAACCTAACCTAACCTAACCTAACCTAACCTAACCTAACCTCTCTGGGGGGCGCTCCGGGACCTTTGGGTACTACTTTCCGGTGCGCCCCCTCTCTTGCACCTTGGTGCCCTCCTCCGGGGGGTCTAATGGACCCCCCATTGGCACCATTCTCTTAACGGCCAGCTCCGGGAGGTCGCGCCCAGAGCCGGCCCCACCGCGGACCGCGTGCAATGGCGTCTGGGGCCCCAACCCCAGACGCCTGCGGTCCCGACGGGTCTGCTTGACTGCAGACCCGTCCTTTCGCCCTCCCAATTCGTGGGAGGGCCAGGCTGCGCTGGCCGCAGCCTATCTCCTTCCCGTAAGGGGGCGTTCTAGCCACGGCGGCCACGGGAGCTGCCCCGTGCCGCCGTACGCCCCCTTCTTCTCCCGCGGGCGGGAGCGCGACCTCGACGCTCGCGCTCCCGCTCCGCCGCCTCCTTTTGCGACATAACAACTTCGCAAAAGGAGGCGAAAGCTGTCCATGACCTCTCGCTGGCAAGGACTTCGCGTACGACCGTTGCCAGCGAGAGGTCCCAACCCACGTGGCACCTCAGTGCCACGCGAGGCCCCGCAAACGCGGGGCAATCCTCCAGCGTATGCTGGGCGTCATCACGCCCAGCATCGCAGTGGTGACAGCAGGGTGTCTCCTCTTTTCCAATCCGCCACAGGTACGCACCGAAGCATCCATGTCCGGTGAGTACCTGGGTCATCCGGTAGGTTATCCTTCCGAAGCCGCGATCCCGCCATTCACTCAAAACTGGCAGGACCGCCCCGACGGCGCGCTGTTCGGCGCAGCGACGTATCAGGTCGCCGCGCCAATTTGTGAGCGCGAATCGCCGGGCCTGGCGTTGCAGCGCCTCCACTTCCGACTCTAGCCGGGGCACCCCCTCCTGACGGAGATCACGGAGACGCCAGAAAACTCTGGCATCTCCCTCCGCCATATAGTGGAAGGGGATATACCCAGCTAGAGCCATCGCCGCCCCATACGATACCGTGCGGTACCCTCGGATTGACCTGATGGCCAGCCTGCGCTGGACCTTGCCCAGCAATTTTATGCTGGACGGGCTGGCCATCAGGTCGTTGGCCCATATCGGCGAGCCGTATAGGGCCATCGACCGCACGATACCTGCGTACAGGCGGCGTACTCTATCATCAGGGCCCCCCAGATTTGGAAGGAGGCGGCCTAACGCGGCCGCTGTTCTCTCCAAACGGGGGGCCAAGAGCTGGAAGTGGCGCTCAAACCGCCAGTGGCTGTCCAGGTGGAGGCCGAGGTACTTCAATCCGCCTCCTACCTGAACATACTCATCACCTAACCGGATAAACGACTGGGGTGGTGCTTCTACACCTGGCGGGCAAAACCACATGGCTTCTGTTTTGCCCGCCGACACCTCCAACCCCAGTCGCCGGATAGCAGAGGAGACTGCTGCCACCGCAACTTCCGCGTGGCGGATGGTCTCGATCCAGGTCCACCCGGTCGCGAGCACATACGTGTCATCGGCATAACACGTAAGTCTAGCGCCGGGTGGAAGGGAAACCCGCAATGCCGCGTCGTACCCCACATTCCAAAGGAATGGTCCCAAGACTGCTCCCTGGGGTACGCCGCGGTCCACCGATCTCCGGTGCATCTCCCCGTCCCGACCCGGGTATTCGATCCACCTGTCCCGCAGGTAGTCACCGATTACTGCCCTCAGATAGGAAGGCACCTCATGGTAGATGAGGGCCTCCCTAATCCTCCCCCAGGGTAGGGTATTGAAAGCATTCTTGATGTCTAAAGAGACGCCAAGTGCTACCCCACCCTGGGAGGTGGCCGACTCCGCAAGGGACCGCACGCGATGTATCGCGTCGATGGTACTGCGACCCTCGCGGAAGCCATACTGGCAGTCGGCCAAATCGGGACCACCGCAGGACAAGTGCCTGGAGAGGCGGGCAACGAGAATTCGCTCGAATAACTTGCCCACCTCATCCAGGAGCACTATAGGCCGGAACGAGGAGGGAGAATTCGCGGGCTTCCCCTCTTTCCTGATCAAGACCATCCTTCCCACCTTCCATTGGGACGGAAACCGCCCCGACCGCAGGCAACTGTCAAACAGCCGCCGCAGTCGGGGCCCGAGGACGCTCAAGGCCTTTGCCCAGACGCGGCCGGGTATGCCATCGGGGCCCGGAGCTGTGTTCCGAGCCGCCATGCGTGCAATACCCGCCGTAAGTTCCTCCTCCGTGACCCCCATGTCGTCGGACCAGATAATCGGGTCCGACGAGGCAGGAGGCGGTGGCTCGTCATCCCTGGGAAACAGGGTGTCCACCACCTCCGCCAAGAACTGGGGGTCTAAACTCTCCGTGAGTGGGGGCGCCCATGGTCGAAGCTTACCCATGACCATTTTGTATGGGCGCCCCCACGCATCCTTCTTCAAGGAGAGGAGGAACTCATCATACGCCTGGGATTTGGCCTCCCTGATGGCTGCTTGAAGGGACACCGCAAGCGTGCGGTACGTCCCATACAGGATCTCTTCCCTCGCCGCATCGCGTTGCCGCCTCCGGCGGGAGCGCTGGAACTGGCGACGGGCGTGATGGCACTCTCTGCGCATTTGCGCAATTTCGCCCGTCCACCAGTACGCAGCCCGCCGGCGGAAGCCGCCAGCCCGGGGCATGGAAGCGTCACAGATCGCAGTTAACGTACCCCGGAACCAGTCGGCCTCCTCATCCACATCGGCAACCGGCCCAGCCGGAAATTCCGGCCAGGCCGCGGCGAGGGACGCAACCATCAGGGCGTCCTCGTCTAGACGCTTAAGCGCCCATCTCCGCGGTGGTGCGGCCCTTAGGCGGCGACAGGTGGCGGAGATATCCATTCGGATATAGAGGTGGTCACTTAAAGTCTCCACCTCCTCCGCCACCCTCCAACCGGACACGCGCTGCGCCGCAGAGGGCGTCGCCCATGAAAGGTCGACGATAGACTCCCCCTGCGGACGCACGCACGTGCTCACGGTACCCCGGTTCAACAGCCGGAGACCGTTCGCCGCCGCCCAATCGAGCACCGCCTCACCCCTCGCGTCAGTGCTGGGAGACCCCCAGGCTTGGGCCTTAGAGTTAAAATCTCCCAGCACCAGGAGCGGACGGGGAAGGCAACGCGCAAGGCACGCTGACATCCCGTCCAAAAACTCCTCAAATCTCGCGAGGGTCCAGCTGGGCGGTGCATAAATGCCCACCACCGCGGTTCCGTCCCAATTCACAGCCACGAATCCTCGGCCGCGAGTGATCAATTCGCAGACCGAGGATCCGGGCGAGGTGGTCCACGCGATTGCCACGGAGCCCACATCGTCCCCAAACCAGTGCGGATGTTCGGGGACTTTATAAGGCTCCGCGGCCACGGCCAACCCTACCTGCCACTCGGCCAGGGTATGGACAAAAAGGTCCTGAGCCCTAGCCGAGTGGTTCAGGTTAGCCTGGAGGAGACAGCCCTTAGGGGGCATTATTTCTCGGTTTCCATTGCCCCCTCCAAGGCTTCTCCTCCCGGGCCACTTGCAGGCACTTCTGCGACTGCCGATGGGGCAGAAACCTTTGACGGTTCAGCAACAGCTGCCTGCTCCTTGCGGAGCTGTCTACCCCTGCGGCGGGAAGATTGGGCGCAAGATTTGGCACCCAGCCTATGTCCCGCCGGCCTCCCTAAGTCCGAGCACAACGGACATTTAGGTGCCGCTGTGCATTGTCCCGCACGGTGACCGGCCTCACCACACCTATAACACCGGTCGGACCGGTCGTCATGTCCAGTGCACCGCTGCCTAACATGACCAACTTCTAGGCAGCGGTAACACTGAAGTGGTCTTGTCGGCAGGGCTTCCACCCTAACCGACAGCCAACCAACTCGAATCCTCCTTGCGGCTACAATCTTATTTAACGCCGCAAGGGGGCAACGAACCCAGACAGTCCCCAACCCAGAGGGGGACATCCGGACTTCACCTGCCCGGATGTCTCCCGCGCCACAGCCAGTAGCTGCAGCAATTGCTTCCACCACTTCTTTCGATGTGACAGAGGCATCCAGGCCAACAATACGGCATTCGCCGCACTTCATTGGCCTGGCAACCCGGACTTCCGTTCCCTCGAAGAGCGACCTGAGACGGCCAGCCAAGTTATCAGCCTTGACCGAGCCGCCCTCCCCAGGTATCTCTAAAATCATGCCGCCCGTTACAGCTTGCCTGTAACGGACGACATCGATCCCTATTTCCGCCAGCTTAATTTTCTCCTTGGCCTCCTTCATCACATCCACATATGATTTTGATCCGCCCGGTGCCACTGTGATGGACACCGCAGCGGTCCTAGGAGGACGAGGAGGCCGCTTGAGAGCCTGCTGCCTCTGCCTCTGGGCAACTGGCGGTGCTTTAGCAGCCACCGACGTTTTCTGTGGCGCCGGAACAGATGCAGCAGCCTGTTTCAAGGCCCTTTTTGCCCTACGCCCAACCACCGTCGACCAGGTCTCAGTAGTCGAGACAGGTGGTTGCAGCGGGGGAGGAGGAGGCGGACAGTGCGGAACGGGCGCATTTTGCCTGCCTACAGCAGGTTGTAGATTTCTAGGCGCAGCACCCTTCGCCGCACCAGTGGCCGATGTCGCCCTCGCCCTCGATGTTTTGGCCCTCTTGGGCGGAGCAGAAGGAGTCGTTGGAGCAACTGGAGGTGGCCGCGCCACTCCCAGCTGCCCAGCGCTCAGCGGCGGCCTTAGAAGCGAGGCTGGCAACAGCCTTTCCTGCAGCGCCACCATTTTCCTCTCGACGAAGCGCTCCATCAAGTTTACGAAGCGCTCCATATCCCACTCCTTAGATGGTAGTGGAGTGGGTGCACGTTCCATCATCGAGGGCGACTCAATGACCTCTTCATATGCTTCCGGAAGGGAGACCACTTCCGACAAGCCCGGGGGAGGACATTCACAAGTGTCCATGGATTCCGACACTGGAGGAGTCCGCCTACGTGCCGACTGAACAACCTCAGGACGGACCTCAACAGCGCCTCCGATGCGCGATCTGAGGTCATCCATCTCGCGACGAAGGGTTTTCATATCCCTTCTCATCGCATCTAACTCCTGGTCCCTCTCCCGGAGCTTCTGTTGGAGAAGGATATTCTCCCTCTCCAACTGAGCCGCATCCCCCGTAGTTTGAGCACGCCTATACGTGTGCATCAAAGCCGCCAAAAGGTAACGAGAGGACTCCCGAACTGCGCGCACGTACGTGCCTTTCAAATTCTTAGAATTCGCAGCCACTTTCTCGAGCATACGCCCATACTCGAGTGCGTCGGCCACAATTTCAGAGCCAGTGCGCCCGTCCAACTGTCTGGCTATGTCGTCGACTTCCGACAACGGGAGCGAGCCCCGGCTAGGTGGTCGCGGGTCAACGTTTGGGTCAAAGACCGCCCTCTCCGCTTTTGAATCGGCTTCTCTGAGGTGCGTCTCCAGCAGTCGCTTCTTAACGTCCTCAGGGTTCTTGAAGTCCCTTGATGAAATGGGCTTAGTCCTCTTCCGGGACGTCACGCGGCCCAGTGACGCCACAGAGCAGATGGAGTAATCGGACTCCTCTCCACTGTCCGCTCGCTCCGATACGGCGGCTGGTGACGCTCCGCGATGCTTCTGTCGAGGTCGAGAACGGCTTCTGTCGAATCTCGACAGGCGCACAATCGGGAAGCCAACATCCCTACCGCGCGTCTCTGCAGCAGCGGGTGACGCAGTGTGAGGGAGACGGGCGTCTTCCCCCTCGCCCACAGGCCCACTAGATGTGGATGGGCCCAGCTGAACCTTCACAACAGAGGGTCGGACCACCTCATCCCCAAGGGATGTAGCGGGGGAAGTGACCACCCCGCGACTGGCGTTTAATCGTGCCATTTTCCTCGTGAGCACTGTGGTCTCGGAGGCTGTGGAATCCACAGATCCCCTCCTACTCCCCGCCAGTGCCGTGCTAGGGGTTTCGGGAGCAGTGCCGGTGATCTGCACGCTCTCCAAACTACCCCGCGCCTCCTCTTTCTCATCACCCTGTGACTGCCCGTGAGGGCAAGCCACAGTACTCTCCTCCACACTCATCAAAGTTTTTGTTTTGTTTGTATTACACTCCATACTATTCCCACGAGAGGGGTCGGAAATAATGTCACCCCGGGCAGAGCCGCCATACCCGGGGAAGCCTAATTACTCGGGGGGATCGGCAGGTACCCCCGAGGGACCGTTAGAGACTGCCCAGTTTAACGTCCCGGCAGCCATGCAACTCTCGGCACGGTTGTCCTACACACCTTAGTTTGGGACGACCCCCCAATCCCTATCGCCCCCTTTTCGATCCTCCGTGCGAGCCTGTCCGGCATGGTAGTACCTGCTAGGGTCCGGAGACCCCGCCGACATAGCCTCGACACATCATCGGACCTACTTCAGGAGCGACCCCCTTTTATGAGGACTCATACCTCAGGCAGGGGATACCGTGGCCGTATTCCGCCCCGCGACCACACAGCGGATTTTTTATAGAGGTTTACTCCTCGCGGGGCCAGCCGGTTAAGGCAAGCCCCCCCGTTCCTGCGAAACGTGACCACAGGCTTACGGTGTGAGCATAGGCCCCCCACTGGGGACCCGCCGTTCTCCCGTTAGCATAGAGGCCCTCGGCCTTGGGTAGCCAATCACCGAAGCGATCGACTACCAAAGGCGCAGTTCCTCTATCCCAGCGAACACCACGTGGAGGTGGGAGATCCGACTTGTGCCACCCCGGCACCAGTTCGTCCGCCAACCTTTTTTTTTTTTTTTTTATCGTGGGGAAAATCTTCGAAAGATACCCCGCACCCCTTGGGGAGGGTGCGGGGTTATGCGGGATTCTTACCCGCTAAAAACCCCACGGCGACCTTCTCTATCTGGGGGCGCTCCGGGACCTTTGGGTACTACTTTCCGGTGCGCCCCCTCTCCTGCACCTTGGTGCCCTCCTCCGGGGGGTCTAATGGACCCCCCATTGGCACCATTCTCTTAACGGCCAGCTCCGGGAGGTCGCGCCCAGAGCCGGCCCCACCGCGGACCGCGTGCAATGGCGTCTGGGGCCCCAACCCCAGACGCCTGCGGTCCCGACGGGTCTGCTTGACTGCAGACCCGTCCTTTCGCCCTCCCAATTCGTGGGAGGGCCAGGCTGCGCTGGCCGCAGCCTATCTCCTTCTCATAAGGGGGCGTTCTAGCCACGGCGGCCACGGGAGCTGCCCCGTGCCGCCGTACGCCCCCTTCTTCTCCCGCGGGCAGGAGCGCGACCTCGACGCTCGCGCTCCCGCTCCGCCGCCTCCTTTTGCGACATTACAACTTCGCAAAAGGAGGCGAAAGCTATCCATGACCTCTCGCTGGCAAGGATTTCGCGTACGACCGTTGCCAGCGAGAGGTCCCAACCCACGTGGCACCTCAGTGCCACGCGAGGCCCCACAAACGCGGGGCAATCCTCCAGCGTATGCTGGGCGTCATCACGCCCAGCATCGCAGTGGTGACAGCAGGGTGTCTCCTCTTTTCCAATCCGCCACAGGTACGCACCGAAGCATCCATGTCCGGTGAGTACCTGGGTCATCCGGTAGGTTATCCTTCCGAAGCCGCGATCCCGCCATTCAATCAAAACTGGCAGGACCGCCCCGACGGCGCGCTGTTCGGCGCAGCGACGTATCAGGTCGCCGCGCCAATTTGTGAGCGCGAATCGCCGGGCCTGGCGTTGCAGCGCCTCTACTTCCGACTCTAGCCGGGGCACCCCCTCCTGACGGAGATCACGGAGACGCCAGAAAACTCTGGCATCTCCCTCCGCCATGTAGTGGAAGGGGATATACCCAGCTAGAGCCATCGCCGCCCCATACGATACCGTGCGGTACCCTCTGATCGACCTGATGGCCAGCCTGCGCTGGACGTTGCCCAGCAATTTTATGCTGGGCGGGCTGGCCATCAGGTCGTTGGCCCATATGGGCGAGCCATATAGGGCCATCGACCGCACGATACCTGCGTAGAGGCGGCGTACCCTCTCGTCAGGGCCCCCCAAGTTTGGAAGGAGGCGGCCTAATGCCGCCGTCGTTCTTTCCAAACGGGGGGCCAAGAGCTGGAAGTGGCGCTCAAACCGCCAGTGGCTGTCCAGGTGGAGGCCGAGGTATTTCATCTCGCCTCGCACCTGGACATACTCTTCACCTACTCGGATGAACGACTGGGGTGGAGCCTCCCGTCCTGGCGGGCAAAACCAGATAGCTTCTGTCTTGCCCGCCGATACTTCTAACCCCAGTCGTCGGATAGCAGAGGAGACTGCTGTCACCGCAAGCTCCGCAAGGCGGATGGTCTCGATCCAAGACCTCCCGGTGGCGAGCACATACGTGTCATCGGCGTAACACGTAAGGCGCGCCCCGGGAGGGAGGGAAACCCGCAACGCTCGGTCGTACCCCAGGTTCCACAGGAAAGGTCCTAGGACTGCTCCCTGGGGTACGCCACGGTCCACCGAACGCCGGTGCATCTCCCCATCCCGGCCAGGGTATTCAATCCACCTGTCCCGCAGGTAGTCACCGATAACTGCCCGTAGATAGGGAGGCACCTCGTGATAGATGAGGGCCTCCCTAATCCTCCCCCAGGGCAGGGTGTTAAAGGCGTTCTTGATGTCTAACGACACACCAAGAGCCACCCCGCCCTGGGAGGTAGCCGACTCCGCGAGGGAACGCACGCGCTGTAACGCGTCAATCGTACTGCGCCCCTCACGGAAGCCAAACTGGCAGTCGGCCAAATCGGGACCACCGCAGGACAAGTGCCTGGTGAGGCGGGCAGCAAGAATTCTCTCGAATAACTTGCCCACCTCATCCAGGAGCACTATTGGCCGGAACGAGGAGGGAGAACTTGCGGGTTTTCCCTCTTTTTGGATCAAGACCAACCTACCGACCTTCCATTGGGAAGGAAACCTCCCGTGCTGCAAGCAACTATTAAATAGCCGCTGCAGCCGCGGACCGAGGACGCGTAAGGCCTTTGCCCAGACACGGCCAGGGATGCCGTCGGGACCCGGAGCAGTGTTCCGGGCCGCCATGCGTGCAATCCCGGCCTCGAGTTCCTCCTCCGTGACCCCCATATCGTCGGACCATGGGAATGGGTCCGACGTGGCCAAAGGTGGCGGTTCGTCGTCCCTAGGAAATAGGGTATCCACCACCTCGGCCAAAAACTGGGGGTCTAGACTCTCCGTCAGTGGGGGCGCCCATGGTCGTAGTTTACCCATGACCATCTTATATGGGCGCCCCCACGGGTCCTTCTTCAGAGAGAGGAGGAACTCGTCACATGCCTGGGCTTTCGCCTGCCTGATGGCCGCCTGAAGGGACGTCGCAAGAGTGCGGTACGTCCCATACAAAATCTCTTCCCTCGCCGCATCGCGACGCCGTCTCCGGCGGGCACGCTGGAACTGGCGACGGGCATGATGACATTCCCTGCGCATTTGCGCAATTTCGCCCGTCCACCAGTACGCAGCCCGCCGGCGGAAGCCGCCGGCCCGGGGCATAGACGCGTCACAAATCCTTGTCAGCGCCACCCGGAACCAGTCAGCTTCCGCATCTACATCCGCGATAGGCCCAGCCGGGATTTCCGGCCAGGCCGCGGCGAGGGAGGCGGCCATCAGGGCGTCCTCGTCCAAGCGCGTTAGCGCCCATCTCCGCGGTGGTGCGGCATTTGGGCGGCGACGAGAAGTGGCGGAGTAATCCATACGGATATAGAGGTGGTCGCTAAGTGTTTCCACCTCCTCCGCCACCCTCCAACCGGACACGCGGTGCGCCGCAGAGGGCGTCGCCCATGAAAGGTCGACGATGGACTCCCCCTGCGGACGCACGCACGTGCTCGCGGTGCCCCGGTTCAACAGCCGGAGCCCGTTTGCCGCCGCCCAGTCGAGCACCGCCTCACCCCTCGCGTTGGTGCTGGGTGACCCCCAAACTTGAGCTTTGGAGTTAAAGTCTCCCAGCACCAGGAGTGGACGGGGAAGACAATGCGCAATGCACGCGGATACCCCGTCCAAAAACTCCTCAAACACCGCGAGGGTCCAACTGGGCGGTGCATGAATGCCCACCACCGCGGTACCATCCCAGTTAACTGCCACGAATCCTCGGCCGCGGTAAATTAACTCGCAAACCGAGGATCCGGGCAAAGGTTTCCACGCAATGGCCACGGAGCCCGATTCGTCCCCAAACCAATGCGGATGTTTGGGGACTTTATATGGCTCCGCGGCCACGGCCAACCCTACCTGCCACTCAGCCAGGGTGTGGACAAACAAGTCCTGAGCCCTGGCCGAGTGGTTCAGGTTGGCCTGGAGAACGCAGCCTTTGGGGGCCATTATTGGCTGACATCCATCGCCCCCTCCGGGGCTTCTCCACTCACCCCGCTTGCTGCGGGCTTATCTGCGGCTGCCGATGACGCAGACTTCTTCTTTGCAACTTCCATAGCTGCAGCCGCCTGCTCCTTTCGGAGTTGCCTCCCACGTCGTCGGGACGATTGGGCGCACGTTTTGGCGCCCAATCTGTGCCCAGCCGGCCTTCCTAAATCGGTGCACAAGGGACACCGGGGGGCCGCTGAGCACTGCCCCGCAAGGTGACCGGTCTCACCGCACTTATAACACCTGTTGGACCGGTCAACGTGTGCATTGCACCGCTGCCTCACGTGCCCCGCCTCAAGGCAGCGGTAGCACTGAAGTGGGCGCGTTGGCAGGGCCTCAACCCTAGCCGACACCCATCCTATTCTGATCCTCCTGGCGGCAACAAGCTTATTTAGCGCCGCCAGTGGACAACGAACCCATACGGTTCCCAAGCCCGTGGGAGATGTCCGTACCTCTCCGGTGCGAATATCACCCCCGTTGCAGCCGGAGGCTGCAGCGACCGCTTCAGTAACCTCTCGTGAGGTAACAGAGGGATCAAGGCCAACGATGCGGCATTCACCACACTTTACTGGCCGCGCGACACGAACATCCGTGCCATCAAAGATAGCTCTCAGACGGCCAGCCAAGACATCGGCTTTAGCCGCACCACCCTCCCCGGGAACCTCCAAAATCATCCCCCCCGTTACCGCTGTCCTGTATCGGACTTCGACAATACCAGCTTCCGCAAGCGGAACCTTTTCTTTCGCCTCCCTCATAACGTCCGCGTAGGACTTTGGGCCACCCGGTGCCACCGTGATGGTCACCGCAGCGGTCTTAGGTGGCCTAGGAGGGCGCCGTACTGTGGGCCGTTTTTGTACAGCCGATGTTGGCCGACCAGGAGGAGGCTTTGGCTGTACTGCAGCAGCAGAGACAGCGGCCTGTCGGGCTATCCTTCTCGCCTTCCTTCCAACCACCTGCGACCATGCCTCGGTGGTTGTGGCAGGTGCTATTGGCGGAGGAAGTGGTGGAGGGGCAGGAGTGATTCTCCTACCGGTTGCAGGCGGTGCTTGGCCAGACCTAACAACCGTCCCAGCGTCCTTTGCGGCACTAATAGCCGCCTTCTTTTTCTTCATTCCCGCTCTAATTGGCGGAGTGCCCGCAGGGCGCTGCTGGGCTACCAGCTGGTCGGCTCTTAGCGGAGGCCTTATTACCGGGGCCGGAAGTATTTCCTCCCGTAGCGCCGAGATTTTCCGGTCAATTAATCGCTCCACCGCAATGATCAAGCGATCCATATCGCTCCCTTGCGCCGGTGGAGGATCGGGAGCGAGAGCAGGCCCAGGTGCGCACGGCGAAGGGGCGCGAGGCGAGGGAACACGTGGCGAGGGAGCACATGGCGAGAGAGCACGTGGCGGAGACTCGCCTCTTACCAATGTAGGGGTCCCTAAAGGTGGTACCATCTCCACTATGCTGGAAGGAGGACATTCAGCACTAATATCCTCCGCAGCAGCAGTTGCGCGCTTCCTGAGGGCTCCACCAGCCTTGACGCGAGTCTCGACGCCAAGGCGCGACTTTAGTGCGTCCATCTCGCGTCGAATCGACTCCATCTCCCGCCTCATGGAGTCGAGTTCCAGGTCCCGCGCACGCAGTTTCTGCTGGAGGAGAATGTTTTCTCTCTCCAGCTGCGGGGCGTCTACCGAAGTCCTCGACCGTCTATAGGCATGCACAGCCGCTGCCTGTAAATAACGGCCAGACTCCCGGACGGCACGCACATAGGTGCCCTTCAAATTCTTTGAATTGGAGGCCACCTTTTCGAGCATGCGACCATGCTCTAGCGCCTCCGCAACAATTTCGGCATCCGATTGGTCATCCATCCTCCTAATAAGGTCGTCCACCTCATCAAGTGGGAGCGCGGCACGACATGGGGGTCGCGGATCCACATCCGGGTCAAACACAGCCCTTTCCGCAGCGGACTCGGCTTCCTTGCGGTGAATTTCAAGGAGCTTTCTTTTCGCGTCCGCGCAGGACTTGTACTCGCCAGCCGTTGGAGGCTTGACACGCTTCCGTGACGTCAGACGGCCAAATGACGCCACCGAGGAAATAGAAATATCTGTTTCCTCGCCGCTATCCGCTCGCTCCGATTCGGCGGTCGGTGACTTATTCCGTTTTTGGGATCGAGATCGGCTTCGGTCGATCCTCGATAGCCGTAGTATCGGGGTCTCAAACTCCTTTCGACACCCTGCTGCCGCTGGACCCCGAGATGTAGAGGGGCCAGTATCAATCCGGCGTGCCAGTTCAGCCCCCGAAGATGTCGGTACAGGTAAGACAGCTGACCTTTCCCTGGCTAATAATTGAGCCATCCCTCTTGTAAGCACAGCAGATTCAGAGGCCGTAGAATCTACGGACCCCCTTCGACTGCTGGCCTGCATAATGCATGGGGTCGCCGGTGCAGCGCTAAGCACGCTTTCGCGACTACCCCTCACTTCCTCCCTCCCGTCACGAGACGACGGCCCCTGAGGGCGCGCCGCCACCTCCTCCTCCACACACATCGTATTTTGTTTGTTTTTAAATTCAGACTCCATAACACATCCCACGAGTAGGTCGGAATGGAGGTCACCCCGGGCAGAGCCGCCTTACCCGGGGAAGCCTAAATACTCGGGGGGGTCGGCAGGTGCCCCCGAGGGAACCGTTAGAGACCGCCCTGTTTAACGCCTGGGCGGCCACGCAATCCTCAGCACGGTTACCTTACACCTTGATTTCAGGCGTCCTCGCTCGCTCCCGCCGCCCCCGTTTTCATCCCTCAGCGTGAGCCTTACCGGCATGGGAGGCCCTGCCAGGGTCCGAAGACCCCGCCGGCATCGCCTCACGCTTCACAGAGACTACTTGAAGACGACGGGAGCACCCCCTTTTATGTGGACTCATACCACAAGGCAGGGGATACCGTGGCCGTATTCCGCCCCGCGAACCACACAGCGGATTTTTTATAGAGGTTTACTCCTCGCGGGCCAGCCGGTTAAGGCAAGCCCCCCGTTCCTGCGAAACATGACCACAGGCTTACGGTGTGAGCATGAGCCCCCCCAAACTGGGGGACCCGCCGTTCTCCCGTTAGCATAGAGGCCCTCGGCCTTGGGTAGTCAATCACCGAAATGATCGACTACCAAAGGCGCAGTTCCTCTATCCCAGCGAACACCACGTGGAGGTGGGAGATCCGACTTGTGCCACCCCGGCACCAGTTCGTCCGCCAACCTAACCTAACCTAACCTTTTTTTTTTTTTTTTTTTTTTTTTTTTTATCGTGGGGAAAATCTTCGAAAGATACCCCGCACCCCTTGGGGAGGGTGCGGGGTTATGCGGGATTCTTACCCGCTAAAAACCCCACGGCGACCTTCTCTATCTGGGGGCGCTCCGGGACCTTTGGGTACTACTTTCCGGTGCGCCCCCTCTCCTGCACCTTGGTGCCCTCCTCCGGGGGGTCTAATGGACCCCCCATTGGCACCATTCTCCTAACGGCCAGCTCCGGGAGGTCGCGCCCAGAGCCGGCCCCACCGCGGACCGCGTGCAATGGCGTCTGGGGCCCCAACCCCAGACGCCTGCGGCCCCGACGGGTCTGCTTGACTGCAGACCCGTCCTATCGCCCTCCCAATTCGTGGGAGGGCCAGGCTGCGTTGGCCGCAGCCTATCTCCTTCTCGTAAGGGGGCGTTCTAGCCACGGCGGCCACGGGAGCTGCCCCGTGCCGCCGTACGCCCCCTTCTTCTCCCGCGGGCGGGAGCGCGACCTCGACGCTCGCGCTCCCGCTCCGCCGCCTCCTTTTGCGACATAACAACTTCGCAAAAGGAGGCGAAAGCTGTCCATGACCTCTCGCTGGCAAGGACTTCGCGTACGACCGTTGCCAGCGAGAGGTCCCAACCCACGTGGCATCTCAGTGCCACGCGAGGCCCCGCAAACGCGGGGCAATCCTCCAGCGTATGCTGGGCGTCATCACGCCCAGCATCGCAGTGGTGACAGCAGGGTGTCTCCTCTTTTCCAATCCGCCACAGGTACGCACCGAAGCATCCATGTCCGGTGAGTACCTGGGTCATCCGGTAGGTTATCCTTCCGAAGCCGCGATCCCGCCATTCACTCAAAACTGGCAGGACCGCCCCGACGGCGCGCTGTTCGGCGCAGCGACGTATCAGGTCGCCGCGCCAATTTGTGAGCGCGAATCGCCGGGCCTGGCGTTGCAGCGCCTCCACTTCCGACTCTAGCCGGGGCACCCCCTCCTGACGGAGATCACAGAGACGCCAGAAAACCCTGGCATCTCCCTCCGCCATGTAGTGGAAGGGGATATACCCAGCTAGAGCCATCGCCGCCCCATACGATACCGTGCGGTACCCTCTGATCGACCTGATGGCCAGCCTGCGCTGGACCTTGCCCAGCAATTTTATGCTGGGCGGGCTGGCCATCAGGTCGTTGGCCCATATGGGCGAGCCATATAGGGCCATCGACCGCACGATACCTGCGTAGAGGCGGCGTACCCTCTCGTCAGGGCCCCCCAAGTTTGGAAGGAGGCGGCCTAATGCCGCCGTCGTTCTTTCCAAACGGGGGGCCAAGAGCTGGAAGTGGCGCTCAAACCGCCAGTGGCTGTCCAGGTGGAGGCCGAGGTATTTCATCTCGCCTCTCACCTGGACATACTCTTCACCTACTCGGATGAACGACTGGGGTGGAGCCTCCCGTCCTGGCGGGCAAAACCAGATAGCTTCTGTCTTGCCCGCCGATACTTCTAACCCCAGTCGTCGGATAGCAGAGGAGACTGCTGTCACCGCAAGCTCCGCAAGGCGGATGGTCTCGATCCAAGACCTCCCGGTGGCGAGCACATACGTGTCATCGGCGTAACACGTAAGGCGCGCCCCGGGAGGGAGGGAAACCCGCAACGCTCGGTCGTACCCCAGGTTCCACAGGAAAGGTCCTAGGACTGCTCCCTGGGGTACGCCACGGTCCACCGAACGCCGGTGCATCTCCCCATCCCGGCCAGGGTATTCAATCCACCTGTCCCGCAGGTAGTCACCGATAACTGCCCGTAGATAGGGAGGCACCTCGTGATAGATGAGGGCCTCCCTAATCCTCCCCCAGGGCAGGGTGTTAAAGGCGTTCTTAATGTCTAACGACACACCAAGAGCCACCCCGCCCTGGGAGGTAGCCGACTCCGCGAGGGAACGCACGCGCTGTAACGCGTCAATCGTACTGCGCCCCTCACGGAAGCCAAACTGGCAGTCGGCCAAATCGGGACCACCGCAGGACAAGTGCCTGGTGAGGCGGGCAGCAAGAATTCTCTCGAATAACTTGCCCACCTCATCCAGGAGCACTATTGGCCGGAACGAGGAGGGAGAACTTGCGGGTTTTCCCTCTTTTTGGATCAAGACCAACCTACCGACCTTCCATTGGGAAGGAAACCTCCCCTGCTGCAAGCAGCTATTAAATAGCCGCTGCAGCCGCGGACCGAGGACGCCTAAGGCCTTTGCCCAGACACGGCCAGGGATGCCATCGGGACCCGGAGCAGTGTTCCGGGCCGCCATGCGTGCAATCCCGGCCGCGAGTTCCTCCTCCGTAACCCCCATATCGTCGGACCATGGGAATGGGTCCGACGTGGCCGCAGGTGGCGGTTCGTCGTCCCTAGGAAATAGGGTGTCCACCACCTCGGCCAAAAACTGGGGGTCTAGACTCTCCGTCAGAGGGGGCGCCCATGGTCGAAGCTTACCCATGACCATCTTATATGGACGCCCCCACGGGTCCTTCTTCAAAGAGAGGAGGAACTCGTCACATGCCTGGGCTTTCGCCTGCCTGATGGCCGCCTGAAGGGACGTCGCAAGAGTGCGGTACGTCCCATACAACATCTCTTCCCTCGCCGCATCGCGGCGCCGTCTCCGGCGGGCACGCTGGAACTGGCGACGGGCATGATGACATTCCCTGCGCATTTGCGCAATTTCGCCCGTCCACCAGTACGCAGCCCGCCGGCGGAAGCCGCCGGCCCGGGGCATAGACGCGTCACAAATCCTTGACAGCGCCATCCGGAACCAGTCAGCTTCCGCATCTACATCCGCGACAGGCCCAGCCGGGATTTCCGGCCAGGCCGCGGCGAGGGAGGCGGCCATCAGGGCGTCCTCGTCCAAGCGCGTTAGCGCCCATCTCCGCGGTGGTGCGGCATTTGGGCGGCGACGAGGAGTGGCGGAGTAATCCATACGGATATAGAGGTGGTCGCTAAGTGTTTCCACCTCCTCCGCCACCCTCCAACCAACCTAACCTAACCTAACCTAACCTAACCTAACCTAACCTAACCTAACCTAACCTAACCTAACCTAACCTAACCTAGCCATATTATGCTTATATGATCGATAGAACGACAATTACTATACTTATTACACTCACTATTATCAATCTAACTCATATTATTGAACATATTATGCAGATATGATCGATAGAACGACAATTACTATACTTATTACTCTTATTATTATCAATCTAACTCATATTATTAGCCATATTATGCTTATATGATCGATAGTACGACAATTACTATAGTCAGTACTCTTATTATGATCAATCTAACTCATATTATTAACCATATTATGCTTATATGATCGATAGAACGACAATTACTATACTTATTACACTCACTATTATCAATCTAAATCATATTATTAGCCATATTATGGTTATATGACCGATAGAACGACAATTACCATACTTATTACTCTTATTATTATCAATCTAACTCATATTATTAGCCATATTATGCTTATATGATCGATAGAACGACAATTACTATATTTATTACACTCACTATTATCAATCTAAATCATATTATTAGCCACATTATGGTTATATGACCGATAGAACAACAATTACCATACTTATTACTCTTATTATTATCAATCTAACTCATATTATTAGCCATATTATGCTTATATGATCGATAGAACGACAATTACTATACTTATTACTCTTATTGTTATCAATCTAACTCATATTAT
The DNA here is from genome assembly GCF_050947335.1 of Megachile rotundata. Classification (NCBI taxonomy): domain Eukaryota; kingdom Metazoa; phylum Arthropoda; class Insecta; order Hymenoptera; family Megachilidae; genus Megachile; species Megachile rotundata. Next base: position 89,609 of record NW_027473667.1, read on the forward strand.
TAGCCATATTATGCTTATATGATCGATAGAACGACAATTACTATACTTACTACACTCACTGTTATCAATCTAACTCATATTATTAGCCATATTATGCTTATATGGTCGATATAACGACAATTAATATACTTATTACACTCACTATTATCAATCTAACTCATATTATTAGCCATATTATGCTTATATGATCGATAGAACGACAATTACTATACTTATTGCTCTTATTATTATCAATCTAACTCATATTATTAGCCATGTTATGCTTATATGATCGATAGAACGACAATTACTATACTTATTACACTCACTGTTATCAATCTAAATCATATTATTAGCCATATTATGGTTATATGACCGATAGAACGACAATTACCATACTTATTACTCTTATTATTATCAATCTAACTCATATTATTAGCCATATTATGCTTATATGATCGATAGAACGACAATTACTATACTTATTACACTCACTATTATCAATCTAACTCATATTATTAACCATATTATGCAGATATGATCGATAGAACGACAATTACTATACTTATTACACTCACTATTATCAATCTAACTCATATTATTAGCCATATTATGCTTATATGATCGATAGAACGACAATTACTATACTTATTACTCTTATTATTATCAATCTAACTCGTATTATTAGCCATATTATGCTTATATGATCGATAGAGCGACAATTACTATACTTATTGCTCTTATTATTATCAATCTAACTCATATTATTAGCCATATTATGCTTATATGATCGATAGAACGACAATTACTATACTTATTACACTCACTATTATCAATCTAACTCATATTATTAGCCATATTATGCTTATATGATCGATAGAACGACAATTACTATACTTATTACTCTTATTATTATCAATCTAACTCATATTATTAGCCATATTATGCTTATATGATCGATAGAACGACAACTACTATACTTATTACACTCACTATTATCAATCTAACTCATATTATTAACCATATTATGCAGATATGATCGATAGAACGACAATTACTATACTTATTACTCTTATTATTATCAATCTAACTCATATTATTAGCCATATTATGCTTATATGATCGATAGAGCGACAATTACTCTACTTATTGCTCTTATTATTATCAATCTAACTCATATTATTAGCCATATTATGCTTATATGATCGATGGAACGACAATTACTATACTTATTACACTCACTATTATCAATCTAACTCATATTATTAGCCATATTATGCTTATATGATCGATAGAACGACAATTACTATACTTATTACTCTTATTATTATCAATCTAACTCATATTATTAGCCATATTATGCTTATATGATCGATAGAACGACAATTACTATACTTATTACACTCACTATTATCAATCTAACTCATATTATTAACCATATTATGCACATATGATCGATAGAACGACAATTACTATACTTATTACTCTTATTATTATCAATCTAACTCATATTATTAGCCATATTATGCTTATATGATCGATAGAACGACAATTACTATATTTATTACACTCACTATTATCAATCTAACTCATATTATTAACCATATTATGCAGATATGATCGATAGAACGACAATTACTATACTTATTACTCTTATTATTATCAATCTAACTCATATTATTAGCCATATTATGCTTATATGATCGATAGTACGACAATTACTATACTCAGTACTCTTATTATGATCAATCTAACTCGTATTATTAACCATATTATGCTTATATGATCGATAGAACGACAATTACTATACTTATTACACTCACTATTATCAATCTAAATCATATTATTAGCCATATTATGGTTATATGACCGATAGAACGACAATTACCATACTTATTACTCTTATTATTATCAATCTAACTCATATTATTAGCCATATTATGCTTATATGATCGATAGAACGACAATTACTATATTTATTACACTCACTATTATCAATCTAACTCATATTATTAACCATATTATGCAGATATGATCGATAGAACGACAATTACTATACTTATTACTCTTATTATTATCAATCTAACTCATATTATTAGCCATATTATGCTTATATGATCGATAGAACGACAATTACTATACTTATTACTCTTATTATTATCAATCTAACTCATATTATTAACCATATTATGCAGATATGATCGATAGAACGACAATTACTATACTTATTACTCTTATTATTATCAATCTAACTCATATTATTAGCCATATTATGCTTATATGATCGATAGAGCGACAATTACTATACTTATTGCTCTTATTATTATCAATCTAACTCATATTATTAGCCATATTATGCTTATATGACCGATAGTACGACAATTACTATACTCAGTACTCTTATTATGATCAATCCAACTCATATTATTAACCATATTATGCTTATATGATCGATAGAACGACAATTACTATACTTATTACACTCACTATTATCAATCTAAATCATATTATTAGCCAGATTATGGTTATATGACCGATAGAACGACAATTACCATACTTATTACTCTTATTATTATCAATCTAACTCATATTATTAGCCATATTATGCTTATATGATCGATAGAACGACAATTACTATATTTATTACACTCACTATTATCAATCTAACACATATTATTAACCATATTATGCAGATATGATCGATAGAACGACAATTACTATACTTATTACTCTTATTATTATCAATCTAACTCATATTATTAGCCATATTATGCTTATATGATCGATAGAACGACAATTACTATACTTATTACTCTTATTATTATCAATCTAACTCATATTATTAGCCATATTATGCTTATATGATCGATAGAACGACAATTACTATACTTATTACACTCACTATTATCAATCTAACTCATATTATTGAACATATTATGCAGATATGATCGATAGAACGACAATTACTATACTTATTACTCTTATTATTATCAATCTAACTCATATTATTAGCCATATTATGCTTATATGATCGATAGTACGACAATTACTATAGTCAGTACTCTTATTATGATCAATCTAACTCATATTATTAACCACATTATGCTTATATGATCGATAGAACGACAATTACTATACTTATTACACTCACTATTATCAATCTAAATCATATTATTAGCCATATTATGGTTATATGACCGATAGAACGACAATTACCATACTTATTACTCTTATTATTATCAATCTAACTCATATTATTAGCCATATTATGCTTATATGATCGATAGAACGACAATTACTATATTTATTACACTCACTATTATCAATCTAACTCATATTATTAACCATATTATGCAGATATGATCGATAGAACGACAATTACTATACTTATTACTCTTATTGTTATCAATCTAACTCATATTATTAGCCATATTATGCTTATATGATCGATAGAACGACAATTACTATATTTATTACACTCACTATTATCAATCTAACTCATATTGTTAACCATATTATGCAGATATGATCGATAGAACGACAATTACTATACTTATTACTCTTATTATTATCAATCTAACTCATATTATTAGCCATATTATGCTTATATGATCGATAGTACGACAATTACTATACTCAGTACTCTTATTATGATCAATCTAACTCGTATTATTAACCATATTATGCTTATATGATCGATAGAACGACAATTACTATACTTATTACACTCACTATTATCAATCTAAATCATATTATTAGCCATATTATGGTTATATGACCGATAGAACGACAATTACCATACTTATTACTCTTATTATTATCAATCTAACTCATATTATTAGCCATATTATGCTTATATGATCGATAGAACGACAATTACTATATTTATTACACTCACTATTATCAATCTAACTCATATTATTAACCATATTATGCAGATATGATCGATAGAACGACAATTACTATACTTATTACTCTTATTATTATCAATCTAACTCATATTATTAGCCATATTATGCTTATATGATCGATAGAACGACAATTACTATACTTATTACTCTTATTATTATCAATCTAACTCATATTATTAGCCATATTATGCTTATATGATCGATAGAACGACAATTACTATACTTATTACACTCACTATTATCAACCTAACTCATATTATTGAACATATTATGCCGATATGATCGATAGAACGACAATTACTATACTTATTACTCTTATTATTATCAATCTAACTCATATTATTAGCCATATTATGCTTATATGATCGATAGTACGACAATTACTATACTCAGTACTCTTATTATGATCAATCTAACTCGTATTATTAACCATATTATGCTTATATGATCGATAGAACGACAATTACTATACTTATTACACTCACTATTATCAATCTAAATCATATTATTAGCCATATTATGGTTATATGACCGATAGAACGACAATTACCATACTTATTACTCTTATTATTATCAATCTAACTCATATTATTAGCCATATTATGCTTATATGATCGATAGAACGACAATTACTATATTTATTACACTCACTATTATCAATCTAACTCATATTATTAACCATATTATGCAGATACGATCGATAGAACGATAATTACTATACTTATTACTCTTATTATTATCAATCTAACTCATATTATTAGCCATATTATGCTTATATGATCGATAGAGCGACAATTACTATACTTATTGCTCTTATTATTATCAATCTAACTCATATTATTAGCCATATTATGCTTATATGATCGATAGAACGACAATTACTATACTTATTACACTCACTATTATCAATCTAACTCATATTATTAGCCATATTATGCTTATATGATCGATAGAACGACAATTACTATACTTATTACTCTTATTATTATCAATCTAACTCATATTATTAGCCATATTATGCTTATATGATCGATAGAGCGACAATTACTATACTTATTGCTCTTATTATTATCAATCTAACTCATATTATTAGCCATATTATGCTTATATGATCGATAGAACGACAATTACTATACTTATTACACTCACTATTATCAATCTAACTCATATTATTGAACATATTATGCAGATATGATCGATAGAACGACAATTACTATACTTATTACTCTTATTATTATCAATCTAACTCATATTATTAGCCATATTATGCTTATATGATCGATAGTACGACAATTACTATAGTCAGTACTCTTATTATGATCAATCTAACTCATATTATTAACCACATTATGCTTATATGATCGATAGAACGACAATTACTATACTTATTACACTCACTATTATCAATCTAAATCATATTATTAGCCATATTATGGTTATATGACCGATAGAACGACAATTACCATACTTATTACTCTTATTATTATCAATCTAACTCATATTATTAGCCATATTATGCTTATATGATCGATAGAACGACAATTACTATATTTATTACACTCACTATTATCAATCTAACTCATATTATTAACCATATTATGCAGATATGATCGATAGAACGACAATTACTATACTTATTACTCTTATTGTTATCAATCTAACTCATATTATTAGCCATATTATGCTTATATGATCGATAGAACGACAATTACTATATTTATTACACTCACTATTATCAATCTAACTCATATTGTTAACCATATTATGCAGATATGATCGATAGAACGACAATTACTATACTTATTACTCTTATTATTATCAATCTAACTCATATTATTAGCCATATTATGCTTATATGATCGATAGTACGACAATTACTATACTCAGTACTCTTATTATGATCAATCTAACTCGTATTATTAACCATATTATGCTTATATGATCGATAGAACGACAATTACTATACTTATTACACTCACTATTATCAATCTAAATCATATTATTAGCCATATTATGGTTATATGACCGATAGAACGACAATTACCATACTTATTACTCTTATTATTATCAATCTAACTCATATTATTAGCCATATTATGCTTATATGATCGATAGAACGACAATTACTATATTTATTACACTCACTATTATCAATCTAACTCATATTATTAACCATATTATGCAGATATGATCGATAGAACGACAATTACTATACTTATTACTCTTATTATTATCAATCTAACTCATATTATTAGCCATATTATGCTTATATGATCGATAGAACGACAATTACTATACTTATTACTCTTATTATTATCAATCTAACTCATATTATTAGCCATATTATGCTTATATGATCGATAGAACGACAATTACTATACTTATTACACTCACTATTATCAACCTAACTCATATTATTGAACATATTATGCCGATATGATCGATAGAACGACAATTACTATACTTATTACTCTTATTATTATCAATCTAACTCATATTATTAGCCATATTATGCTTATATGATCGATAGTACGACAATTACTATACTCAGTACTCTTATTATGATCAATCTAACTCGTATTATTAACCATATTATGCTTATATGATCGATAGAACGACAATTACTATACTTATTACACTCACTATTATCAATCTAAATCATATTATTAGCCATATTATGGTTATATGACCGATAGAACGACAATTACCATACTTATTACTCTTATTATTATCAATCTAACTCATATTATTAGCCATATTATGCTTATATGATCGATAGAACGACAATTACTATATTTATTACACTCACTATTATCAATCTAACTCATATTATTAACCATATTATGCAGATACGATCGATAGAACGATAATTACTATACTTATTACTCTTATTATTATCAATCTAACTCATATTATTAGCCATATTATGCTTATATGATCGATAGAGCGACAATTACTATACTTATTGCTCTTATTATTATCAATCTAACTCATATTATTAGCCATATTATGCTTATATGATCGATAGAACGACAATTACTATACTTATTACACTCACTATTATCAATCTAACTCATATTATTAGCCATATTATGCTTATATGATCGATAGAACGACAATTACTATACTTATTACTCTTATTATTATCAATCTAACTCATATTATTAGCCATATTATGCTTATATGATCGATAGAGCGACAATTACTATACTTATTGCTCTTATTATTATCAATCTAACTCATATTATTAGCCATATTATGCTTATATGATCGATAGAACGACAATTACTATACTTATTACACTCACTATTATCAATCTAACTCATATTATTAGCCATATTATGCTTATATGATCGATAGAACGACAACTACTATACTCATTACTCTTATTATTATAAATCTAACAAATATTATTAGCCATATTGAGCTTATATGAACGATAGAACGACAATTACTATACTTATTACACTCACTATTATCAATCTAAATCCTATTATTAGCCATATTATGCTTATATGATCGATAGAACGACAATTACTATACTTATTACACTCACTATTATCAATCTAACTCATATTATTAACCATATTATGCAGATATGATCGATAGAACGACAATTACTATACTTATTACTCTTATTATTATCAATCTAACTCATATTATTAGCCATATTATGCTTATATGATCGATAGAACGACAATTACTATACTTATTACTCTTATTATTATCAATCTAACTCATATTATTAGCCATATTATGCTTATATGATCGATAGAACGACAATTACTATACTTATTACACTCACTATTATCAATCTAACTCATATTATTGAACATATTATGCAGATATGATCGATAGAACGACAATTACTATACTTATTACTCTTATTATTATCAATCTAACTCATATTATTAGCCATATTATGCTTATATGATCGATAGTACGACAATTACTATACTCAGTACTCTTATTATGATCAATCTAACTCGTATTATTAACCATATTATGCTTATATGATCGATAGAACGACAATTACTATACTTATTACACTCACTATTATCAATCTAACTCATATTATTAGCCATATTATGCTTATATGATCGATAGAACGACAATTACTATACTTATTACTCTTATTATTATCAATCTAACTCATATTATTAGCCATATTATGCTTATATGATCGATAGAACGACAATTACTATACTTATTACACTCACTATTATCAATCTAACTCATATTATTGAACATATTATGCCGATATGATCGATAGAACGACAATTACTATACTTATTACTCTTATTATTATCAATCTAACTCATATTATTAGCCATATTATGCTTATATGATCGATAGTACGACAATTACTATACTCAGTACTCTTATTATGATCAATCTAACTCGTATTATTAACCATATTATGCTTATATGATCGATAGAACGACAATTACTATACTTATTACTCTTATTATTATCAATCTAACTCATATTATTAGCCATATTATGCTTATATGATCGATAGAACGACAATTACTATACTTATTACACTCACTATTATCAATCTAACTCATATTATTGAACATATTATGCAGATATGATCGATAGAACGACAATTACTATACTTATTACTCTTATTATTATCAATCTAACTCATATTATTAGCCATATTATGCTTATATGATCGATAGTACGACAATTACTATACTCAGTACTCTTATTATGATCAATCTAACTCGTATTATTAACCATATTATGCTTATATGATCGATAGAACGAGAATTACTATACTTATTACACTCACTATTATCAATCTAACTCATATTATTAGCCATATTATGCTTATATGATCGATAGAACGACAATTACTATACTCAGTACTCTTATTATGATCAATCTAACTCGTATTATTAACCATATTATGCTTATATGATCGATAGAACGACAATTACTATACTTATTACACTCACTATTATCAATCTAAATCATATTATTAGCCATATTATGGTTATATGACCGATAGAACGACAATTACCATACTTATTACTCTTATTATTATCAATCTAACTCATATTATTAGCCATATTATGCTTATATGATCGATAGAACGACAATTACTATATTTATTACACTCACCATTATCAATCTAACTCATATTATTAACCATATTATGCAGATATGATCGATAGAACGACAATTACTATACTTATTACTCTTATTATTATCAATCTAACTCATATTATTAGCCATATTATGCTTATATGATCGATAGAGCGACAATTACTATACTTATTGCTCTTATTATTATCAATCTAACTCATATTATTAGCCATATTATGCTTATATGATCGATAGAACGACAATTACTATACTTATTACACTCACTATTATCAATCTAACTCATATTATTAGCCATATTATGCTTATTTGATCGATAGAACGACAATTACTATACTTATTACTCTTATTATTATCAATCTAACTCATATTATTAGCCATATTATGCTTATATGATCGATAGAACGACAATTACTATACTTATTACACTCACTATTATCAATCTAACTCATATTATTGAACATATTATGCAGATATGATCGATAGAACGACAATTACTATACTTATTACTCTTATTATTATCAATCTAACTCATATTATTAGCCATATTATGCTTATATGATCGATAGTACGACAATTACTATACTCAGTACTCTTATTATGATCAATCTAACTCATATTATTAACCATATTATGCTTATATGATCGATAGAACGACAATTACTATACTTATTACACTCACTATTATCAATCTAAATCATATTATTAGCCATATTATGGTTATATGACCGATAGAACGACAATTACCATACTTATTACTCTTATTATTATCAATCTAACTCATATTATTAGCCATATTATGCTTATATGATCGATAGAGCGACAATTACTATACTTATTGCTCTTATTATTATCAATCTAACTCATATTATTAGCCATATTATGCTTATATGATCGATAGAACGACAATTACTATACTTATTACTCTTATTATTATCAATCTAACTCATATTATTAGCCATATTATGCTTATATGACCGATAGTACGACAATTACTATACTCAGTACTCTTATTATGATCAATCTAACTCATATTATTAACCATATTATGCTTATAAGATCGATAGAACGACAATTACTATACTTATTACACTCACTATTATCAATCTAAATCATATTATTAGCCATATTATGGTTATATGACCGATAGAACGACAATTACCATACTTATTACTCTTATTTTTATCAATCTAACTCATATTATTAGCCATATTATGCTTATATGATCGATAGAACGACAATTACTATATTTATTACACTCACTATTATCAATCTAACACATATTATTAACCATATTATGCAGATATGATCGATAGAACGACAATTACTATACTTATTACTCTTATTATTATCAATCTAACTCATATTATTAGCCATATTATGCTTATATGATCGATAGAACGACAATTACTATACTTATTACTCTTATTATTATCAATCTAACTCATATTATTAGCCATATTATGCTTATATGATCGATAGAACGACAATTACTATACTTATTACACTCACTATTATCAATCTAACTCATATTATTGAACATATTATGCAGATATGATCGATAGAACGACAATTACTATACTTATTACTCTTATTATTATCAATCTAACTCATATTATTAGCCATATTATGCTTATATGATCGATAGTACGACAATTACTATAGTCAGTACTCTTATTATGATCAATCTAACTCATATTATTAACCACATTATGCTTATATGATCGATAGAACGACAATTACTATACTTATTACACTCACTATTATCAATCTAAATCATATTATTAGCCATATTATGGTTATATGACCGATAGAACGACAATTACCATACTTATTACTCTTATTATTATCAATCTAACTCATATTATTAGCCATATTATGCTTATATGATCGATAGAACGACAATTACTATATTTATTACACTCACTATTATCAATCTAACTCATATTATTAACCATATTATGCAGATATGATCGATAGAACGACAATTACTATACTTATTACTCTTATTGTTATCAATCTAACTCATATTATTAGCCATATTATGCTTATATGATCGATAGAACGACAATTACTATATTTATTACACTCACTATTATCAATCTAACTCATATTGTTAACCATATTATGCGGATATGATCGATAGAACGACAATTACTATACTTATTACTCTTATTATTATCAATCTAACTCATATTATTAGCCATATTATGCTTATATGACCGATAGTACGACAATTACTATACTCAGTACTCTTATTATGATCAATCTAACTCATATTATTAACCATATTATGCTTATAAGATCGATAGAACGACAATTACTATACTTATTACACTCACTATTATCAATCTAAATCATATTATTAGCCATATTATGGTTATATGACCGATAGAACGACAATTACCATACTTATTACTCTTATTTTTATCAATCTAACTCATATTATTAGCCATATTATGCTTATATGATCGATAGAACGACAATTACTATATTTATTACACTCACTATTATCAATCTAACACATATTATTAACCATATTATGCAGATATGATCGATAGAACGACAATTACTATACTTATTACTCTTATTATTATCAATCTAACTCATATTATTAGCCATATTATGCTTATATGATCGATAGAACGACAATTACTATACTTATTACTCTTATTATTATCAATCTAACTCATATTATTAGCCATATTATGCTTATATGATCGATAGAACGACAATTACTATACTTATTACACTCACTATTATCAATCTAACTCATATTATTGAACATATTATGCAGATATGATCGATAGAACGACAATTACTATACTTATTACTCTTATTATTATCAATCTAACTCATATTATTAGCCATATTATGCTTATATGATCGATAGTACGACAATTACTATAGTCAGTACTCTTATTATGATCAATCTAACTCATATTATTAACCACATTATGCTTATATGATCGATAGAACGACAATTACTATACTTATTACACTCACTATTATCAATCTAAATCATATTATTAGCCATATTATGGTTATATGACCGATAGAACGACAATTACCATACTTATTACTCTTATTATTATCAATCTAACTCATATTATTAGCCATATTATGCTTATATGATCGATAGAACGACAATTACTATATTTATTACACTCACTATTATCAATCTAACTCATATTATTAACCATATTATGCAGATATGATCGATAGAACGACAATTACTATACTTATTACTCTTATTGTTATCAATCTAACTCATATTATTAGCCATATTATGCTTATATGATCGATAGAACGACAATTACTATATTTATTACACTCACTATTATCAATCTAACTCATATTGTTAACCATATTATGCGGATATGATCGATAGAACGACAATTACTATACTTATTACTCTTATTATTATCAATCTAACTCATATTATTAGCCATATTATGCTTATATGATCGATAGTACGACAATTACTATACTCAGTACTCTTATTATGATCAATCTAACTCGTATTATTAACCATATTATGCTTATATGATCGATAGAACGACAATTACTATACTTATTACACTCACTATTATCAATCTAAATCATATTATTAGCCATATTATGGTTATATGACCGATAGAACGACAATTACCATACTTATTACTCTTATTATTATCAATCTAACTCATATTATTAGCCATATTATGCTTATATGATCGATAGAACGACAATTACTATATTTATTACACTCACTATTATCAATCTAACTCATATTATTAACCATATTATGCAGATATGATCGATAGAACGACAATTACTATACTTATTACTCTTATTATTATCAATCTAACTCATATTATTAGCCATATTATGCTTATATGATCGATAGAACGACAATTACTATACTTATTACTCTTATTATTATCAATCTAACTCATATTATTAGCCATATTATGCTTATATGATCGATAGAACGACAATTACTATACTTATTACACTCACTATTATCAACCTAACTCATATTATTGAACATATTATGCCGATATGATCGATAGAACGACAATTACTATACTTATTACTCTTATTATTATCAATCTAACTCATATTATTAGCCATATTATGCTTATATGATCGATAGTACGACAATTACTATACTCAGTACTCTTATTATGATCAATCTAACTCGTATTATTAACCATATTATGCTTATATGATCGATAGAACGACAATTACTATACTTATTACACTCACTATTATCAATCTAAATCATATTATTAGCCATATTATGGTTATATGACCGATAGAACGACAATTACCATACTTATTACTCTTATTATTATCAATCTAACTCATATTATTAGCCATATTATGCTTATATGATCGATAGAACGACAATTACTATATTTATTACACTCACTATTATCAATCTAACTCATATTATTAACCATATTATGCAGATACGATCGATAGAACGATAATTACTATACTTATTACTCTTATTATTATCAATCTAACTCATATTATTAGCCATATTATGCTTATATGATCGATAGAGCGACAATTACTATACTTATTGCTCTTATTATTATCAATCTAACTCATATTATTAGCCATATTATGCTTATATGATCGATAGAACGACAATTACTATACTTATTACACTCACTATTATCAATCTAACTCATATTATTAGCCATATTATGCTTATATGATCGATAGAACGACAATTACTATACTTATTACTCTTATTATTATCAATCTAACTCATATTATTAGCCATATTATGCTTATATGATCGATAGAGCGACAATTACTATACTTATTGCTCTTATTATTATCAATCTAACTCATATTATTAGCCATATTATGCTTATATGATCGATAGAACGACAATTACTATACTTATTACACTCACTATTATCAATCTAACTCATATTATTAGCCATATTATGCTTATATGATCGATAGAACGACAACTACTATACTCATTACTCTTATTATTATAAATCTAACAAATATTATTAGCCATATTGAGCTTATATGAACGATAGAACGACAATTACTATACTTATTACACTCACTATTATCAATCTAAATCCTATTATTAGCCATATTATGCTTATATGATCGATAGAACGACAATTACTATACTTATTACACTCACTATTATCAATCTAACTCATATTATTAACCATATTATGCAGATATGATCGATAGAACGACAATTACTATACTTATTACTCTTATTATTATCAATCTAACTCATATTATTAGCCATATTATGCTTATATGATCGATAGAACGACAATTACTATACTTATTACTCTTATTATTATCAATCTAACTCATATTATTAGCCATATTATGCTTATATGATCGATAGAACGACAATTACTATACTTATTACACTCACTATTATCAATCTAACTCATATTATTGAACATATTATGCAGATATGATCGATAGAACGACAATTACTATACTTATTACTCTTATTATTATCAATCTAACTCATATTATTAGCCATATTATGCTTATATGATCGATAGTACGACAATTACTATACTCAGTACTCTTATTATGATCAATCTAACTCGTATTATTAACCATATTATGCTTATATGATCGATAGAACGACAATTACTATACTTATTACACTCACTATTATCAATCTAACTCATATTATTAGCCATATTATGCTTATATGATCGATAGAACGACAATTACTATACTTATTACTCTTATTATTATCAATCTAACTCATATTATTAGCCATATTATGCTTATATGATCGATAGAACGACAATTACTATACTTATTACACTCACTATTATCAATCTAACTCATATTATTGAACATATTATGCCGATATGATCGATAGAACGACAATTACTATACTTATTACTCTTATTATTATCAATCTAACTCATATTATTAGCCATATTATGCTTATATGATCGATAGTACGACAATTACTATACTCAGTACTCTTATTATGATCAATCTAACTCGTATTATTAACCATATTATGCTTATATGATCGATAGAACGACAATTACTATACTTATTACTCTTATTATTATCAATCTAACTCATATTATTAGCCATATTATGCTTATATGATCGATAGAACGACAATTACTATACTTATTACACTCACTATTATCAATCTAACTCATATTATTGAACATATTATGCAGATATGATCGATAGAACGACAATTACTATACTTATTACTCTTATTATTATCAATCTAACTCATATTATTAGCCATATTATGCTTATATGATCGATAGTACGACAATTACTATACTCAGTACTCTTATTATGATCAATCTAACTCGTATTATTAACCATATTATGCTTATATGATCGATAGAACGACAATTACTATACTTATTACACTCACTATTATCAATCTAACTCATATTATTAGCCATATTATGCTTATATGATCGATAGAACGACAATTACTATACTCAGTACTCTTATTATGATCAATCTAACTCGTATTATTAACCATATTATGCTTATATGATCGATAGAACGACAATTACTATACTTATTACACTCACTATTATCAATCTAAATCATATTATTAGCCATATTATGGTTATATGACCGATAGAACGACAATTACCATACTTATTACTCTTATTATTATCAATCTAACTCATATTATTAGCCATATTATGCTTATATGATCGATAGAACGACAATTACTATATTTATTACACTCACCATTATCAATCTAACTCATATTATTAACCATATTATGCAGATATGATCGATAGAACGACAATTACTATACTTATTACTCTTATTATTATCAATCTAACTCATATTATTAGCCATATTATGCTTATATGATCGATAGAGCGACAATTACTATACTTATTGCTCTTATTATTATCAATCTAACTCATATTATTAGCCATATTATGCTTATATGATCGATAGAACGACAATTACTATACTTATTACACTCACTATTATCAATCTAACTCATATTATTAGCCATATTATGCTTATTTGATCGATAGAACGACAATTACTATACTTATTACTCTTATTATTATCAATCTAACTCATATTATTAGCCATATTATGCTTATATGATCGATAGAACGACAATTACTATACTTATTACACTCACTATTATCAATCTAACTCATATTATTGAACATATTATGCAGATATGATCGATAGAACGACAATTACTATACTTATTACTCTTATTATTATCAATCTAACTCATATTATTAGCCATATTATGCTTATATGATCGATAGTACGACAATTACTATACTCAGTACTCTTATTATGATCAATCTAACTCATATTATTAACCATATTATGCTTATATGATCGATAGAACGACAATTACTATACTTATTACACTCACTATTATCAATCTAAATCATATTATTAGCCATATTATGGTTATATGACCGATAGAACGACAATTACCATACTTATTACTCTTATTATTATCAATCTAACTCATATTATTAGCCATATTATGCTTATATGATCGATAGAGCGACAATTACTATACTTATTGCTCTTATTATTATCAATCTAACTCATATTATTAGCCATATTATGCTTATATGATCGATAGAACGACAATTACTATACTTATTACTCTTATTATTATCAATCTAACTCATATTATTAGCCATATTATGCTTATATGACCGATAGTACGACAATTACTATACTCAGTACTCTTATTATGATCAATCTAACTCATATTATTAACCATATTATGCTTATATGATCGATAGAACGACAATTACTATACTTATTACACTCACTATTATCAATCTAAATCATATTATTAGCCATATTATGGTTATATGACCGATAGAACGACAATTACCATACTTATTACTCTTATTTTTATCAATCTAACTCATATTATTAGCCATATTATGCTTATATGATCGATAGAACGACAATTACTATATTTATTACACTCACTATTATCAATCTAACACATATTATTAACCATATTATGCAGATATGATCGATAGAACGACAATTACTATACTTATTACTCTTATTATTATCAATCTAACTCATATTATTAGCCATATTATGCTTATATGACCGATAGTACGACAATTACTATACTCAGTACTCTTATTATGATCAATCTAACTCATATTATTAACCATATTATGCTTATATGATCGATAGAACGACAATTACTATACTTATTACACTCACTATTATCAATCTAAATCATATTATTAGCCATATTATGGTTATATGACCGATAGAACGACAATTACCATACTTATTACTCTTATTTTTATCAATCTAACTCATATTATTAGCCATATTATGCTTATATGATCGATAGAACGACAATTACTATATTTATTACACTCACTATTATCAATCTAACACATATTATTAACCATATTATGCAGATATGATCGATAGAACGACAATTACTATACTTATTACTCTTATTATTATCAATCTAACTCATATTATTAGCCATATTATGCTTATATGATCGATAGAACGACAATTACTATACTTATTACTCTTATTATTATCATTCTAACTCATATTATTAGCCATATTATGCTTATATGATCGATAGAACGACAATTACTATACTTATTACACTCACTATTATCAATCTAACTCATATTATTGAACATATTATGCAGATATGATCGATAGAACGACAATTACTATACTTATTACTCTTATTATTATCAATCTAACTCATATTATTAGCCATATTATGCTTATATGATCGATAGTACGACAATTACTATAGTCAGTACTCTTATTATGATCAATCTAACTCATATTATTAACCATATTATGCTTATATGATCGATAGAACGACAATTACTATACTTATTACACTCACTATTATCAATCTAACTCATATTATTAACCATATTATGGTTATATGACCGATAGAACGACAATTACCATACTTATTACTCTTATTATTATCAATCTAACTCATATTATTAGCCATATTATGCTTATATGATCGATAGAACGACAATTACTATATTTATTACACTCACTATTATCAATCTAACTCATATTATTAACCATATTATGCAGATATGATCGATAGAACGACAATTACTATACTTATTACTCTTATTATTATCAATCTAACTCATATTATTAGCCATATTATGCTTATATGATCGATAGAACGACAATTACTATACTTATTACTCTTATTATTATCAATCTAACTCATATTATTAGCCATATTATGCTTATATGATCGATAGAACGACAATTACTATACTTATTACACTCACTATTATCAATCTAACTCATATTATTGAACATATTATGCCGATATGATCGATAGAACGACAATTACTATACTTATTACTCTTATTATTATAAATCTAACAAATATTATTAGCCATATTGAGCTTATATGAACGATAGAACGACAATTACTATACTTATTACACTCACTATTATCAATCTAAATCCTATTATTAGCCATATTATGCTTATATGATCGATAGAACGACAATTACTATACTTATTACACTCACTATTATCAATCTAACTCATATTATTAACCATATTATGCAGATATGATCGATAGAACGACAATTACTATACTTATTACTCTTATTATTATCAATCTAACTCATATTATTAGCCATATTATGCTTATATGATCGATAGAACGACAATTACTATACTTATTACTCTTATTATTATCAATCTAACTCATATTATTAGCCATATTATGCTTATATGATCGATAGAACGACAATTACTATACTTATTACACTCACTATTATCAATCTAACTCATATTATTGACCATATTATGCAGATATGATCGATAGAACGACAATTACTATACTCATTACTCTTATTATTATAAATCTAACAAATATTATTAGCCATATTGAGCTTATATGAACGATAGAACGACAATTACTATACTTATTACACTCACTATTATCAATCTAAATCCTATTATTAGCCATATTATGCTTATATGATCGATAGAACGACAATTACTATACTTATTACACTCACTATTATCAATCTAACTCATATTATTAACCATATTATGCAGATATGATCGATAGAACGACAATTACTATACTTATTTCTCTTATTATTATCAATCTAACACATATTATTAGCCATATTATGCTTATATGATCGATAGAACGACAATTACTATACTTATTACTCTTATTATTATCAATCTAACTCATATTATTAGCCATATTATGCTTATATGATCGATAGAACGACAATTACTATACTTATTACACTCACTATTATCAATCTAACTCATATTATTGAACATATTATGCAGATATGATCGATAGAACGACAATTACTATACTTATTACTCTTATTATTATCAATCTAACTCATATTATTAGCCATATTATGCTTATATGATCGATAGTACGACAATTACTATACTCAGTACTCTTATTATGATCAATCTAACTCGTATTATTAACCATATTATGCTTATATGATCGATAGAACGACAATTACTATATTTATTACACTCACTATTATCAATCTAAATCATATTATTAGCCATATTATGGTTATATGACCGATAGAACGACAATTACCATACTTATTACTCTTATTATTATCAATCTAACTCATATTATTAGCCATATTATGCTTATATGATCGATAGAACGACAATTACTATATTTATTACACTCACTATTATCAATCTAACTCATATTATTAACCATATTATGCAGATATGATCGATAGAACGACAATTACTATACTTATTACTCTTATTATTATCAATCTAACTCATATTATTAGCCATATTATGCTTATATGATCGATAGAGCGACAATTACTATACTTATTGCTCTTATTATTATCAATCTAACTCATATTATTAGCCATATTATGCTTATATGATCGATAGAACGACAATTACTATACTTATTACACTCACTATTATCAATCTAACTCATATTATTAGCCATATTATGCTTATATGATCGATAGAACGACAATTACTATACTTATTACTCTTATTATTATCAATCTAACTCATATTATTAGCCATATTATGCTTATATGATCGATAGAACGACAATTACTATACTTATTACACTCACTATTATCAATCTAACTCATATTATTGAACATATTATGCAGATATGATCGATAGAACGACAATTACTATACTTATTACTCTTATTATTATCAATCTAACTCATATTATTAGCCATATTATGCTTATATGATCGATAGTACGACAATTACTATACTCAGTACTCTTATTATGATCAATCTAACTCATACTATTAACCATATTAAGCTTATATGATCGATAGAACGACAATTACTATACTTATTACACTCACTATTATCAATCTAAATCATATTATTAGCCATATTTTGGTTATATGACCGATAGAACGACAATTACCATACTTATTACTCTTATTATTATCAATCTAACTCATATTATTGGCCATATTATGCTTATATGATCGATAGAGCGACAATTACTATACTTATTGCTCTTATTATTATCAATCTAACTCATATTATTAGCCATATTATGCTTATATGATCGATAGAACGACAATTACTATACTTATTACTCTTATTATTATCAATCTAACTCATATTATTAGCCATATTATGCTTATATGACCGATAGTACGACAATTACTATACTCAGTACTCTTATTATGATCAATCTAGCTCATATTATTAACCATATTATGCTTATACGATCGATAGAACGACAATTACTATATTTATTACACTCACTATTATCAATCTAACACATATTATTAACCATATTATGCAGATATGATCGATAGAACGACAATTACTATACTTATTACTCTTATTATTATCAATCTAACTCATATTATTAGCCATATTATGCTTATATGATCGATAGAACGACAATTACTATACTTATTACTCTTATTATTATCAATCTAACTCATATTATTAGCCATATTATGCTTATATGATCGATAGTACGACAATTACTATTCTCAGTACTCTTATTATGATCAATCTAACTCATATTATTAACCATATTATGCTTATATGATCGATAGAACGACAATTACTATACTTATTACACTCACTATTATCAATCTAAATCATATTATTAGCCATATTATGGTTATATGACCGATAGAACGACAATTACCATACTTATTACTCTTATTATTATCAATCTAACTCATATTATTAGCCATATTATGCTTATATGATCGATAGAACGACAATTACTATATTTATTACACTCACTATTATCAATCTAACTCATATTATTAACCATATTATGCAGATATGATCGATAGAACGACAATTACTATACTTATTACTCTTATTGTTATCAATCTAACTCATATTATTAGCCATATTATGCTTATATGATCGATAGAACGACAATTACTATATTTATTACACTCACTATTATCAATCTAACTCATATTATTAACCATATTATGCAGATATGATCGATAGAACGACAATTACTATACTTATTACTCTTATTATTATCAATCTAACTCATATTATTAGCCATATTATGCTTATATGATTGATAGTACGACAATTACTATACTCAGTACTCTTATTATGATCAATCTAACTCGTATTATTAACCATATTATGCTTATATGATCGATAGAACGACAATTACTATACTTATTACACTCACTATTATCAATCTAAATCATATTATTAGCCATATTATGGTTATATGACCGATAGAACGACAATTACCATACTTATTACTCTTATTATTATCAATCTAACTCATATTATTAGCCATATTATGCTTATATGATCGATAGAACGACAATTACTATACTTATTACTCTTATTATTATCAATCTAACTCATATTATTAGCCATATTATGCTTATATGATCGATAGTACGACAATTACTATACTCAGTACTCTTATTATGATCAATCTAACTCGTATTATTAACCATATTATGCTTATATGATCGATAGAACGACAATTACTATACTTATTACACTCACTATTATCAATCTAAATCATATTATTAGCCATATTATGGTTATATGACCGATAGAACGACAATTACCATACTTATTACTCTTATTATTATCAATCTAACTCATATTATTAGCCATATTATGCTTATATGATCGATAGAACGACAATTACTATATTTATTACACTCACTATTATCAATCTAACTCATATTATTAACCATATTATGCAGATATGATCGATAGAACGACAATTACTATACTTATTACTCTTATTATTATCAATCTAACTCATATTATTAGCCATATTATGCTTATATGATCGATAGAGCGACAATTACTATACTTATTACACTCACTATTATCAATCTAAATCATATTATTAGCCATATTATGGTTATATGACCGATAGAACGACAATTACCATACTTATTACTCTTATTATTATCAATCTAACTCATATTATTAGCCATATTATGCTTATATGATCGATAGAACGACAATTACTATATTTATTACACTCACTATTATCAATCTAACTCATATTATTAACCATATTATGCAGATATGATCGATAGAACGACAATTACTATACTTATTACTCTTATTATTATCAATCTAACTCATATTATTAGCCATATTATGCTTATATGATCGATAGAGCGACAATTACTATACTTATTACACTCACTATTATCAATCTAACTCATATTATTGAACATATTATGCAGATATGATCGATAGAACGACAATTACTATACGTATTACTCTTATTATTATCAATCTAACTCATATTATTAGCCATATTATGCTTATATGATCGATAGAACGACAATTACTATACTTAGTACACTCACTATTATCAATCTAACTCATATTATTAACCATACTATGCAGATATGATCGATAGAACGACAATTACTATACTTATTACTCTTATTATTATCAATCTAACTCATATTATTAGCCATATTATGCTTATATGATCGATAGTACGACAATTACTATACTCAGTACTCTTATTATGATCAATCTAACTCGTATTATTAACCATATTATGCTTATATGATCGATAGAACGACAATTACTATACTTATTACACTCACTATTATCAATCTAAATCATATTATTAGCCATATTATGGTTATATGACCGATAGAACGACAATTACCATACTTATTACTCTTATTATTATCAATCTAACTCATATTATTAGCCATATTATGCTTATATGATCGATAGAACGACAATTACTATACTTATTACACTCACTATTATCAATCTAACTCATATTATTGACCATATTATGCAGATATGATCGATAGAACGACAATTACTATACTCATTACTCTTATTATTATAAATCTAACAAATATTATTAGCCATATTGAGCTTATATGAACGATAGAACGACAATTACTATACTTATTGCACTCACTATTATCAATCTAAATCCTATTATTAGCCATATTATGCGTATATGATCGATAGAACGACAATTACTATACTTATTACACTCACTATTATCAATCTAAATCATATTATTAGCCATATTATGGTTATATGACCGATAGAACGACAATTACCATACTTATTACTCTTATTATTATCAATCTAGCTCATATTATTAGCCATATTATGCAGATATGATCGATCGTACGACAATTACTATACTCATTACTCTTGTTATTATCAATCTAACTCGTATTATTAGCCATATTATGCTTATATGATCGATAGAACGACAATTACTATACTTATTACTCTTATTATTATCAATCTAACTCATATTATTAGCCATATTATGCTTATATGATCGATAGAACGACAATTACTATACTTATTACACTCACTATTATCAATCTAACTCATATTATTGAACATATTATGCAGATATGATCGATAGAACGACAATTACTATACGTATTACTCTTATTATTATCAATCTAACTCATATTATTAGCCATATTATGCTTATATGATCGATAGAACGACAATTACTATACTTAGTACACTCACTATTATCAATCTAACTCATATTATTAACCATACTATGCAGATATGATCGATAGAACGACAATTACTATACTTATTACTCTTATTATTATCAATCTAACTCATATTATTAGCCATATTATGCTTATATGATCGATAGTACGACAATTACTATACTCAGTACTCTTATTATGATCAATCTAACTCGTATTATTAACCATATTATGCTTATATGATCGATAGAACGACAATTACTATACTTATTACACTCACTATTATCAATCTAAATCATATTATTAGCCATATTATGGTTATATGACCGATAGAACGACAATTACCATACTTATTACTCTTATTATTATCAATCTAACTCATATTATTAGCCATATTATGCTTATATGATCGATAGAACGACAATTACTATATTTATTACACTCACTATTATCAATCTAACTCATATTATTAACCATATTATGCAGATATGATCGATAGAACGACAATTACTATACTTATTACTCTTATTATTATCAATCTAACTCATATTATTAGCCATATTATGCTTATATGATCGATAGAACGACAATTACTATACTTATTACTCTTATTATTATCAATCTAACTCATATTATTAGCCATATTATGCTTATATGATCGATAGAACGACAATTACTATACTTATTACACTCACTATTATCAATCTAACTCATATTATTGAACATATTATGCCGATATGATCGATCGTACGACAATTACTATACTCATTACTCTTGTTATTATCAATCTAACTCGTATTATTAGCCATATTATGCTTATATGATCGATAGAACGACAATTACTATACTTATTACTCTTATTATTATCAATCTAACTCATATTATTAGCCATATTATGCTTATATGATCGATAGAACGACAATTACTATACTTATTACACTCACTATTATCAATCTAACTCATATTATTGAACATATTATGCAGATATGATCGATAGAACGACAATTACTATACGTATTACTCTTATTATTATCAATCTAACTCATATTATTAGCCATATTATGCTTATATGATCGATAGAACGACAATTACTATACTTAGTACACTCACTATTATCAATCTAACTCATATTATTAACCATACTATGCAGATATGATCGATAGAACGACAATTACTATACTTATTACTCTTATTATTATCAATCTAACTCATATTATTAGCCATATTATGCTTATATGATCGATAGTACGACAATTACTATACTCAGTACTCTTATTATGATCAATCTAACTCGTATTATTAACCATATTATGCTTATATGATCGATAGAACGACAATTACTATACTTATTACACTCACTATTATCAATCTAAATCATATTATTAGCCATATTATGGTTATATGACCGATAGAACGACAATTACCATACTTATTACTCTTATTATTATCAATCTAACTCATATTATTAGCCATATTATGCTTATATGATCGATAGAACGACCATTACTATATTTATTACACTCACTATTATCAATCTAACTCATATTATTAACCATATTATGCAGATATGATCGATAGAACGACAATTACTATACTTATTACTCTTATTATTATCAATCTAACTCATATTATTAGCCATATTATGCTTATATGATCGATAGAACGACAATTACTATACTTATTACTCTTATTATTATCAATCTAACTCATATTATTAGCCATATTATGCTTATATGATCGATAGAACGACAATTACTATACTTATTACACTCACTATTATCAATCTAACTCATATTATTGAACATATTATGCCGATATGATCGATAGAACGACAATTACTATACTTATTACTCTTATTATTATCAATCTAACTCATATTATTAGCCATATTATGCTTATATGATCGATAGTACGACAATTACTATACTCAGTACTCTTATTATGATCAATCTAACTCGTATTATTAACCATATTACGCTTATATGATCGATAGAACGACAATTACTATGCTTATTACACTCACTATTATCAATCTAAATCATATTATTAGCCATATTATGGTTATATGACCGATAGAACGACAATTACCATACTTATTACTCTTATTATTATCAATCTAACTCATATTATTAGCCATATTATGCTTATATGATCGATAGAACGACAATTACTATATTTATTACACTCACTATTATCAATCTAACTCATATTATTAACCATATTATGCAGATATGATCGATAGAACGACAATTACTATACTTATTACTCTTATTATTATCAATCTAACTCATATTATTAGCCATATTATGCTTATATGATCGATAGAGCGACAATTACTATACTTATTGCTCTTATTATTATCAATCTAACTCATATTATTAGCCATATTATGCTTATATGATCGATAGAACGACAATTACTATACTTATTACACTCACTATTATCAATCTAACTCATATTATTGGCCATATTATGCTTATATGATCGATAGAACGACAATTACTATACTTATTACTCTTATTATTATCAATCTAACTCATATTATTAGCCATATTATGCTTATATGATCGATAGAACGACAATTACTATACTTATTACACTCACTATTATCAATCTAACTCATATTATTGACCATATTATGCAGATATGATCGATAGAACGACAATTACTATACTCATTACTCTTATTATTATAAATCTAACAAATATTATTAGCCATATTGAGCTTATATGAACGATAGAACGACAATTACTATACTTATTACACTCACTATTATCAATCTAAATCCTATTATTAGCCATATTATGCTTACATGATCGATAGAACGACAATTACTATACTTATTACACTCACTATTATCAATCTAACTCATATTATTAACCATATTATGCAGATATGATCGATAGAACGACAATTACTATACTTATTACTCTTATTATTATCAATCTAACTCATATTATTAGCCATATTATGCTTATATGATCGATAGAACGACAATTACTATACTTATTACTCTTATTATTATCAATCTAACTCATATTATTAGCCATATTATGCTTATATGATCGATAGAACGACAATTACTATACTTATTACACTCACTATTATCAATCTAACTCATATTATTGAACATATTATGCAGATATGATCGATAGAACGACAATTACTATACTTATTACTCTTATTATTATCAATCTAACTCATATTATTAGCCATATTATGCTTATATGATCGATAGAACGACAATTACTATACTTATTACTCTTATTATTATCAATCTAACTCATATTATTAGCCATATTATGCTTATATGATCGATAGTACGACAATTACTATTCTCAGTACTCTTATTATGATCAATCTAACTCATATTATTAACCATATTATGCTTATATGATCGATAGAACGACAATTACTATACTTATTACACTCACTATTATCAATCTAAATCATATTATTAGCCATATTATGGTTATATGACCGATAGAACGACAATTACCATACTTATTACTCTTATTATTATCAATCTAACTCATATTATTAGCCATATTATGCTTATATGATCGATAGAACGACAATTACTATATTTATTACACTCACTATTATCAATCTAACTCATATTATTAACCATATTATGCAGATATGATCGATAGAACGACAATTACTATACTTATTACTCTTATTGTTATCAATCTAACTCATATTATTAGCCATATTATGCTTATATGATCGATAGAACGACAATTACTATATTTATTACACTCACTATTATCAATCTAACTCATATTATTAACCATATTATGCAGATATGATCGATAGAACGACAATTACTATACTTATTACTCTTATTATTATCAATCTAACTCATATTATTAGCCATATTATGCTTATATGATCGATAGTACGACAATTACTATACTCAGTACTCTTATTATGATCAATCTAACTCGTATTATTAACCATATTATGCTTATATGATCGATAGAACGACAATTACTATACTTATTACACTCACTATTATCAATCTAAATCATATTATTAGCCATATTATGGTTATATGACCGATAGAACGACAATTACCATACTTATTACTCTTATTATTATCAATCTAACTCATATTATTAGCCATATTATGCTTATATGATCGATAGAACGACAATTACTATACTTATTACTCTTATTATTATCAATCTAACTCATATTATTAGCCATATTATGCTTATATGATCGATAGTACGACAATTACTATACTCAGTACTCTTATTATGATCAATCTAACTCGTATTATTAACCATATTATGCTTATATGATCGATAGAACGACAATTACTATACTTATTACACTCACTATTATCAATCTAAATCATATTATTAGCCATATTATGGTTATATGACCGATAGAACGACAATTACCATACTTATTACTCTTATTATTATCAATCTAACTCATATTATTAGCCATATTATGCTTATATGATCGATAGAACGACAATTACTATATTTATTACACTCACTATTATCAATCTAACTCATATTATTAACCATATTATGCAGATATGATCGATAGAACGACAATTACTATACTTATTACTCTTATTATTATCAATCTAACTCATATTATTAGCCATATTATGCTTATATGATCGATAGAGCGACAATTACTATACTTATTGCTCTTATTATTATCAATCTAACTCATATTATTAGCCATATTATGCTTATATGATCGATAGACCGACAATTACTATACTTATTACACTCACTATTATCAATCTAACTCATATTATTAGCCATATTATGCTTATATGATCGATAGAACGACAATTACTATACTTATTACTCTTATTATTATCAATCTAACTCATATTATTAGCCATATTATGCTTATATGATCGATAGAACGACAATTACTATACTTATTACACTCACTATTATCAATCTAACTCATATTATTGAACATATTATGCAGATATGATCGATAGAACGACAATTACTATACGTATTACTCTTATTATTATCAATCTAACTCATATTATTAGCCATATTATGCTTATATGATCGATAGAACGACAATTACTATACTTAGTACACTCACTATTATCAATCTAACTCATATTATTAACCATACTATGCAGATATGATCGATAGAACGACAATTACTATACTTATTACTCTTATTATTATCAATCTAACTCATATTATTAGCCATATTATGCTTATATGATCGATAGTACGACAATTACTATACTCAGTACTCTTATTATGATCAATCTAACTCGTATTATTAACCATATTATGCTTATATGATCGATAGAACGACAATTACTATACTTATTACACTCACTATTATCAATCTAAATCATATTATTAGCCATATTATGGTTATATGACCGATAGAACGACAATTACCATACTTATTACTCTTATTATTATCAATCTAACTCATATTATTAGCCATATTATGCTTATATGATCGATAGAACGACAATTACTATACTTATTACACTCACTATTATCAATCTAACTCATATTATTGACCATATTATGCAGATATGATCGATAGAACGACAATTACTATACTCATTACTCTTATTATTATAAATCTAACAAATATTATTAGCCATATTGAGCTTATATGAACGATAGAACGACAACTACTATACTTATTGCACTCACTATTATCAATCTAAATCCTATTATTAGCCATATTATGCGTATATGATCGATAGAACGACAATTACTATACTTATTACACTCACTATTATCAATCTAAATCATATTATTGGCCATATTATGGTTATATGACCGATAGAACGACAATTACCATACTTATTACTCTTATTATTATCAATCTAGCTCATATTATTAGCCATATTATGCAGATATGATCGATCGTACGACAATTACTATACTCATTACTCTTGTTATTATCAATCTAACTCGTATTATTAGCCATATTATGCTTATATGATCGATAGAACGACAATTACTATACTTATTACTCTTATTATTATCAATCTAACTCATATTATTAGCCATATTATGCTTATATGATCGATAGAACGACAATTACTATACTTATTACACTCACTATTATCAATCTAACTCATATTATTGAACATATTATGCAGATATGATCGATAGAACGACAATTACTATACGTATTACTCTTATTATTATCAATCTAACTCATATTATTAGCCATATTATGCTTATATGATCGATAGAACGACAATTACTATACTTATTACTCTTATTATTATCAATCTAACTCATATTATTAGCCATATTATGCTTATATGATCGATAGTACGACAATTACTATACTCAGTACTCTTATTATGATCAATCTAACTCGTATTATTAACCATATTATGCTTATATGATCGATAGAACGACAATTACTATACTTATTACACTCACTATTATCAATCTAAATCATATTATTAGCCATATTATGGTTATATGACCGATAGAACGACAATTACCATACTTATTACTCTTATTATTATCAATCTAACTCATATTATTAGCCATATTATGCTTATATGATCGATAGAACGACAATTACTATATTTATTACACTCACTATTATCAATCCAACTCATATTATTAACCATATTATGCAGATATGATCGATAGAACGACAATTACTATACTTATTACTCTTATTATTATCAATCTAACTCATATTATTAGCCATATTATGCTTATATGATCGATAGAGCGACAATTACTATACTTATTGCTCTTATTATTATCAATCTAACTCATATTATTAGCCATATTATGCTTATATGATCGATAGAACGACAATTACTATATTTATTACACTCACTATTATCAATCTAACTCATATTATTGAACATATTATGCCGATATGATCGATAGAACGACAATTACTATACTTATTACTCTTATTATTATCAATCTAACTCATATTATTAGCCATATTATGCTTATATGATCGATAGAACGACAATTACTATATTTATTACACTCACTATTATCAATCCAACTCATATTATTAACCATATTATGCAGATATGATCGATAGAACGACAATTACTATACTTATTGCTCTTATTATTATCAATCTAACACATATTATTAGCCATATTATGCTTATATGATCGATAGAACGACAATTACTATACTTATTACTCTTATTATTATCAATCTAACTCATATTATTAACCATATTATGCTTATATGATCGATAGAACGACAATTACTATACTTATTACACTCACTATTATCAATCTAAATCATATTATTAGCCATATTATGGTTATATGACCGATAGAACGACAATTACCATACTTATTACTCTTATTATTATCAATCTAACTCATATTATTAGCCATATTATGCTTATATGATCGATAGAACGACAATTACTATATTTATTACACTCACTATTATCAATCCAACTCATATTATTAACCATATTATGCAGATATGATCGATAGAACGACAATTACTATACTTATTACTCTTATTATTATCAATCTAACTCATATTATTAGCCATATTATGCTTATATGATCGATAGAGCGACAATTACTATACTTATTGCTCTTATTATTATCAATCTAACTCATATTATTAGCCATATTATGCTTATATGATCGATGGAACGACAATTACTATACTTATTACACTCACTATTATCAATCTAACTCATATTATTGACCATATTATGCAGATATGATCGATAGAACGACAATTACTATACTCATTACTCTTATTATTATAAATCTAACAAATATTATTAGCCATATTGAGCTTATATGAACGATAGAACGACAATTACTATACTTATTACACTCACTATTATCAATCTAAATCCTATTATTAGCCATATTATGCTTATATGATCGATAGAACGACAATTACTATACTTATTACACTCACTATTATCAATCTAACTCATATTATTAACCATATTATGCAGATGTGATCGATAGAACGACAATTACTATACTTATTACTCTTATTATTATCAATCTAACACATATTATTAGCCATATTATGCTTATATGATCGATAGAACGACAATTACTATACTTATTACTCTTATTATTATCAATCTAACTCATATTATTAGCCATATTATGCTTATATGATCGATAGAACGACAATTACTATACTTATTACACTCACTATTATCAATCTAACTCATATTATTGAACATATTATGCAGATATGATCGATAGAACGACAATTACTATACCTATTACTCTTATTATTATCAATCTAACTCATATTATTAGCCATATTATGCTTATATGATCGATAGTACGACAATTACTATACTCAGTACTCTTATTATGATCAATCTAACTCGTATTATTAACCATTTTATGCTTATATGATCGATAGAACGACAATTACTATACTTATTACACTCACTATTATCAATCTAAATCATATTATTAGCCATATTATGGTTATATGACCGATAGAACGACAATTACCATACTTATTACTCTTATTATTATCAATCTAACTCATATTATTAGCCATATTATGCTTATATGATCGATAGAACGACAATTACTATATTTATTACACTCACTATTATCAATCTAACTCATATTATTAACCATATTATGCAGATATGATCGATAGAACGACAATTACTATACTTATTACTCTTATTATTATCAATCTAACTCATATTATTAGCCATATTATGCTTATATGATCGATAGAGCGACAATTACTATACTTATTGCTCTTATTATTATCAATCTAACTCATATTATTAGCCATATTATGCTTATATGATCGATAGAACGACAATTACTATACTTATTACACTCACTATTATCAATCTAACTCATATTATTAGCCATATTATGCTTATATGATCGATAGAACGACAATTACTATACTTATTACTCTTATTATTATCAATCTAACTCATATTATTAGCCATATTATGCTTATATGATCGATAGAACGACAATTACTATACTTATTACACTCACTATTATCAATCTAACTCATATTATTGAACATATTATGCAGATATGATCGATAGAACGACAATTACTATACTTATTACTCTTATTATTATCAATCTAACTCATATTATTAGCCATATTATGCTTATATGATCGATAGTACGACAATTACTATACTCAGTACTCTTATTATGATCAATCTAACTCATATTATTAACCATATTATGCTTATATGATCGATAGAACGACAATTACTATACTTATTACACTCACTATTATCAATCTAAATCATATTATTAGCCATATTATGGTTATATGACCGATAGAACGACAATTACCATACTTATTACTCTTATTATTATCAATCTAACTCATATTATTAGCCATATTATGCTTATATGATCGATAGAGCGAAAATTACTATACTTATTGCTCTTATTATTATCAATCTAACTCATATTATTAGCCATATTATGCTTATATGATCGATAGAACGACAATTACTATACTTATTACTCTTATTATTATCAATCTAACTCATATTATTAGCCATATTATGCTTATATGACCGATAGTACGACAATTACTATACTCAGTACTCTTATTATGATCAATCTAACTCATATTATTAACCATATTATGCTTATATGATCGAAAGAACGACAATTACTATACTTATTACACTCACTATTATCAATCTAAATCATATTATTAGCCATATTATGGTTATATGACCGATAGAACGACAATTACCATACTTATTACTCTTATTATTATCAATCTAACTCATATTATTAGCCATATTATGCTTATATGATCGATAGAACGACAATTACTATATTTATTACACTCACTATTATCAATCTAACACATATTATTAACCATATTATGCAGATATGATCGATAGAACGACAATTACTATACTTATTACTCTTATTATTATCAATCTGACTCATATTATTAGCCATATTATGCTTATATGATCGATAGAACGACAATTACTATACTTATTACTCTTATTATTATCAATCTAACTCATATTATTAGCCATATTATGCTTATATGATCGATAGAACGACAATTACTATACTTATTACACTCACTATTATCAATCTAACTCATATTATTGAACATATTATGCAGATATGATCGATAGAACGACAATTACTATACTTATTACTCTTATTATTATCAGTCTAACTCATATTATTAGCCATATTATGCTTATATGATCGATAGTACGACAATTACTATACTCAGTACTCTTATTATGATCAATCTAACTCATATTATTAACCATATTATGCTTATATGATCGATAGAACGACAATTACTATACTTATTACACTCACTATTATCAATCTAAATCATATTATTAGCCATATTATGGTTATATGACCGATAGAACGACAATTACCATACTTATTACTCTTATTATTATCAATCTAACTCATATTATTAGCCATATTATGCTTATATGATCGATAGAACGACAATTACTATATTTATTACACTCACTATTATCAATCTAACTCATATTATTAACCATATTATGCAGATATGATCGATAGAACGACAATTACTATACTTATTACTCTTATTGTTATCAATCTAACTCATATTATTAGCCATATTATGCTTATATGATCGATAGAACGACAATTACTATATTTATTACACTCACTATTATCAATCTAACTCATATTATTAACCATATTATGCAGATATGATCGATAGAACGACAATTACTATACTTATTACTCTTATTATTATCAATCTAACTCATATTATTAGCCATATTATGCTTATATGATCGATAGAACGACAATTACTATACTTATTGCTCTTATTATTATCAATCTAACTCGTATTATTAGCCATATTATGCTTATATGATCGATAGAACGACAATTACTATACTTATTACACTCACTATTATCAATCTAACTCATATTATTAGCCATATTATGCTTATATGATCGATAGAACGACAATTACTATACTTATTACTCTTATTATTATCAATCTAACTCATATTATTAGCCATATTATGCTTATATGATCGATAGAACGACAATTACTATACTTATTACACTCACTATTATCAATCTAACTCATATTATTGACCATATTATGCAGATATGATCGATAGAACGACAATTACTATACTCATTACTCTTATTATTATAAATCTAACAAATATTATTAGCCATATTGGGCTTATATGAACGATAGAACGACAATTACTATACTTATTACACTCACTATTATCAATCTAAATCCTATTATTAGCCATATTATGCTTATATGATCGATAGAACGACAATTACTATACTTATTACACTCACTATTATCAATCTAACTCATATTATTAACCATATTATGCAGATATGATCGATAGAACGACAATTACTATACTTATTACTCTTATTATTATCAATCTAACACATATTATTAGCCATATTATGCTTATATGATCGATAGAACGACAATTACTATACTTATTACTCTTATTATTATCAATCTAACTCATATTATTAGCCATATTATGCTTATATGATCGATAGAACGACAATTACTATACTTATTACACTCACTATTATCAATCTAACTCATATTATTGAACATATTATGCAGATATGATCGATAGAACGACAATTACTATACTTATTACTCTTATTATTATCAATCTAACTCATATTATTAGCCATATTATGCTTATATGATCGATAGTACGACAATTACTATACTCAGTACTCTTATTATGATCAATCTAACTCGTATTATTAACCATATTATGCTTATATGATCGATAGAACGACAATTACTATACTTATTACACTCACTATTATCAATCTAAATCATATTATTAGCCATATTATGGTTATATGACCGATAGAACGACAATTACCATACTTATTACTCTTATTATTATCAATCTAACTCATATTATTAGCCATATTATGCTTATATGATCGATAGAACGACAATTACTATATTTATTACACTCACTATTATCAATCCAACTCATATTATTAACCATATTATGCAGATATGATCGATAGAACGACAATTACTATACTTATTACTCTTATTATTATCAATCTAACTCATATTATTAGCCATATTATGCTTATATGATCGATAGAGCGACAATTACTATACTTATTGCTCTTATTATTATCAATCTAACTCATATTATTAGCCATATTATGCTTATATGATCGATAGAACGACAATTACTATATTTATTACACTCACTATTATCAATCTAACTCATATTATTGAACATATTATGCCGATATGATCGATAGAACGACAATTACTATACTTATTACTCTTATTATTATCAATCTAACTCATATTATTAGCCATATTATGGTTATATGACCGATAGAACGACAATTACCATACTTATTACTCTTATTATTATCAATCTAACTCATATTATTAGCCATATTATGCTTATATGATCGATAGAGCGACAATTACTATACTTATTGCTCTTATTATTATCAATCTAACTCATATTATTAGCCATATTATGGTTATATGACCGATAGAACGACAATTACCATACTTATTACTCTTATTATTATCAATCTAACTCATATTATTAGCCATATTATGCTTATATGATCGATAGAACGACAATTATTATATTTATTACACTCACTATTATCAATCTAAATCATATTATTAGCCATATTATGGTTATATGACCGATAGAACGACAATTACCATACTTATTACTCTTATTATTATCAATCTAACTCATATTATTAGCCATATTATGCTTATATGGTCGATAGAACGACAATTACTATATTTATTACACTCACTATTATCAATCTAACTCATATTATTAACCATATTATGCAGATATGATCGATAGAACGACAATTACTATACTTATTACTCTTATTGTTATCAATCTAACTCATATTATTAGCCATATTATGCTTATATGATCGATAGAACGACAATTACTATATTTATTACACTCACTATTATCAATCTAACTCATATTATTAACCATATTATGCAGATATGATCGATAGAACGACAATTACTATACTTATTACTCTTATTATTATCAATCTAACTCATATTATTAGCCATATTATGCTTATATGATCGATAGAACGACAATTACTATACTTATTGCTCTTATTATTATCAATCTAACTCGTATTATTAGCCATATTATGCTTATATGATCGATAGAACGACAATTACTATACTTATTACACTCACTATTATCAATCTAACTCATATTATTAGCCATATTATGCTTATATGATCGATAGAACGACAATTACTATACTTATTACTCTTATTATTATCAATCTAACTCATATTATTAGCCATATTATGCTTATATGATCGATAGAACGACAATTACTATACTTATTACACTCACTATTATCAATCTAACTCATATTATTGACCATATTATGCAGATATGATCGATAGAACGACAATTACTATACTCATTACTCTTATTATTATAAATCTAACAAATATTATTAGCCATATTGGGCTTATATGAACGATAGAACGACAATTACTATACTTATTACACTCACTATTATCAATCTAAATCCTATTATTAGCCATATTATGCTTATATGATCGATAGAACGACAATTACTATACTTATTACACTCACTATTATCAATCTAACTCATATTATTAACCATATTATGCAGATATGATCGATAGAACGACAATTACTATACTTATTACTCTTATTATTATCAATCTAACACATATTATTAGCCATATTATGCTTATATGATCGATAGAACGACAATTACTATACTTATTACTCTTATTATTATCAATCTAACTCATATTATTAGCCATATTATGCTTATATGATCGATAGAACGACAATTACTATACTTATTACACTCACTATTATCAATCTAACTCATATTATTGAACATATTATGCAGATATGATCGATAGAACGACAATTACTATACTTATTACTCTTATTATTATCAATCTAACTCATATTATTAGCCATATTATGCTTATATGATCGATAGTACGACAATTACTATACTCAGTACTCTTATTATGATCAATCTAACTCGTATTATTAACCATATTATGCTTATATGATCGATAGAACGACAATTACTATACTTATTACACTCACTATTATCAATCTAAATCATATTATTAGCCATATTATGGTTATATGACCGATAGAACGACAATTACCATACTTATTACTCTTATTATTATCAATCTAACTCATATTATTAGCCATATTATGCTTATATGATCGATAGAACGACAATTACTATATTTATTACACTCACTATTATCAATCCAACTCATATTATTAACCATATTATGCAGATATGATCGATAGAACGACAATTACTATACTTATTACTCTTATTATTATCAATCTAACTCATATTATTAGCCATATTATGCTTATATGATCGATAGAGCGACAATTACTATACTTATTGCTCTTATTATTATCAATCTAACTCATATTATTAGCCATATTATGCTTATATGATCGATAGAACGACAATTACTATATTTATTACACTCACTATTATCAATCTAACTCATATTATTGAACATATTATGCCGATATGATCGATAGAACGACAATTACTATACTTATTACTCTTATTATTATCAATCTAACTCATATTATTAGCCATATTATGGTTATATGACCGATAGAACGACAATTACCATACTTATTACTCTTATTATTATCAATCTAACTCATATTATTAGCCATATTATGCTTATATGATCGATAGAGCGACAATTACTATACTTATTGCTCTTATTATTATCAATCTAACTCATATTATTAGCCATATTATGGTTATATGACCGATAGAACGACAATTACCATACTTATTACTCTTATTATTATCAATCTAACTCATATTATTAGCCATATTATGCTTATATGATCGATAGAACGACAATTATTATATTTATTACACTCACTATTATCAATCTAAATCATATTATTAGCCATATTATGGTTATATGACCGATAGAACGACAATTACCATACTTATTACTCTTATTATTATCAATCTAACTCATATTATTAGCCATATTATGCTTATATGGTCGATAGAACGACAATTACTATATTTATTACACTCACTATTATCAATCTAACTCATATTATTAACCATATTATGCAGATATGATCGATAGAACGACAATTACTATACTTATTACTCTTATTATTATCAATCTAACTCATATTATTAGCCATATTATGCTTATATGATCGATAGAACGACAATTACTATACTTATTGCTCTTATTATTATCAATCTAACTCGTATTATTAGCCATATTATGCTTATATGATCGATAGAACGACAAATACTATACTTATTACACTCACTATTATCAATCTAACTCATATTATTAGCCATATTATGCTTATATGATCGATAGAACGACAATTACTATACTTATTACTCTTATTATTATCAATCTAACTCATATTATTAGCCATATTATGCTTATATGATCGATAGAACGACAATTACTATACTTATTACACTCACTATTATCAATCTAACTCATATTATTGACCATATTATGCAGATATGATCGATAGAACGACAATTACTATACTCATTACTCTTATTATTATAAATCTAACAAATATTATTAGCCATATTGGGCTTATATGAACGATAGAACGACAATTACTATACTTATTACACTCACTATTATCAATCTAAATCCTATTATTAGCCATATTATGCTTATATGATCGATAGAACGACAATTACTATACTTATTACACTCACTATTATCAATCTAACTCATATTATTAACCATATTATGCAGATATGATCGATAGAACGACAATTACTATACTTATTACTCTTATTATTATCAATCTAACACATATTATTAGCCATATTATGCTTATATGATCGATAGAACGACAATTACTATACTTATTACTCTTATTATTATCAATCTAACTCA
The DNA here is from genome assembly GCF_050947335.1 of Megachile rotundata. Lineage (NCBI taxonomy): Eukaryota > Metazoa > Arthropoda > Insecta > Hymenoptera > Megachilidae > Megachile > Megachile rotundata. The sequence goes on from NW_027473667.1 coordinate 129,609, forward strand.
TATTATTAGCCATATTATGCTTATATGATCGATAGAACGACAATTACTATACTTATTACACTCACTATTATCAATCTAACTCATATTATTGAACATATTATGCAGATATGATCGATAGAACGACAATTACTATACTTATTACTCTTATTATTATCAATCTAACTCATATTATTAGCCATATTATGCTTATATGATCGATAGTACGACAATTACTATACTCAGTACTCTTATTATGATCAATCTAACTCGTATTATTAACCATATTATGCTTATATGATCGATAGAACGACAATTACTATACTTATTACACTCACTATTATCAATCTAAATCATATTATTAGCCATATTATGGTTATATGACCGATAGAACGACAATTACCATACTTATTACTCTTATTATTATCAATCTAACTCATATTATTAGCCATATTATGCTTATATGATCGATAGAACGACAATTACTATATTTATTACACTCACTATTATCAATCCAACTCATATTATTAACCATATTATGCAGATATGATCGATAGAACGACAATTACTATACTTATTACTCTTATTATTATCAATCTAACTCATATTATTAGCCATATTATGCTTATATGATCGATAGAGCGACAATTACTATACTTATTGCTCTTATTATTATCAATCTAACTCATATTATTAGCCATATTATGCTTATATGATCGATAGAACGACAATTACTATATTTATTACACTCACTATTATCAATCTAACTCATATTATTGAACATATTATGCCGATATGATCGATAGAACGACAATTACTATACTTATTACTCTTATTATTATCAATCTAACTCATATTATTAGCCATATTATGCTTATATGATCGATAGTACGACAATTACTATACTCAGTACTCTTATTATGATCAATCTAACTCGTATTATTAACCATATTATGCTTATATGATCGATAGAACGACAATTACTATACTTATTACACTCACTATTATCAATCTAAATCATATTATTAGCCATATTATGGTTATATGACCGATAGAACGACAATTACCATACTTATTACTCTTATTATTATCAATCTAACTCATATTATTAGCCATATTATGCTTATATGATCGATAGAACGACAATTACTATATTTATTACACTCACTATTATCAATCTAACTCATGTTATTGAACATATTATGCAGATATGATCGATAGAACGACAATTACTATACTTATTACTCTTATTATTATCAATCTAACTCATATTATTAGCCATATTATGCTTATATGATCGATAGAACGACAATTACTATACTTAGTACACTCACTATAATCAATCTAACTCATATTATTAACCATACTATGCAGATATGATCGATAGAACGACAATTACTATACTTATTACTCTTATTATTATCAATCTAACTCATATTACTAGCCATATTATGCTTATATGACCGATAGAACGACAATTACCATACTTATTACTCTTATTACTATCAATCTAACTCATATTATTAGCCATATTATGCTTATATGATCGATAGAACGACAATTACTATACTTATTACTCTTATTATTATCAATCTAACTCATATTATTAGCCATATTATGCTTATATGACCGATAGTACGACAATTACTATACTCAGTACTCTTATTATGATCAATCTAACTCATATTATTAACCATATTATGCTTATATGATCGATAGAACGACAATTACTATACTTATTACACTCACTATTATCAATCTAAATCATATTATTAGCCATATTATGGTTATATGACCGATAGAACGACAATTACCATACTTATTACTCTTATTATTATCAATCTAACTCATATTATTAGCCATATTATGCTTATATGATCGATAGAACGACAATTACTATATTTATTACACTCACTATTATCAATCTAACACATATTATTAACCATATTATGCAGATATGATCGATAGAACGACAATTACTATACTTATTACTCTTATTATTATCAATCTAACTCATATTATTAGCCATATTATGCTTATATGATCGATCGTACGACAATTACTATACTCATTACTCTTGTTATTATCAATCTAACTCGTATTATTAGCCATATTATGCTTATATGATCGATAGAACGACAATTACTATACTTATTACTCTTATTATTATCAATCTAACTCATATTATTAGCCATATTATGCTTATATGATCGATAGAACGACAATTACTATACTTATTACACTCACTATTATCAATCTAACTCATATTATTGAACATATTATGCAGATATGATCGATAGAACGACAATTACTATACGTATTACTCTTATTATTATCAATCTAACTCATATTATTAGCCATATTATGCTTATATGATCGATAGAACGACAATTACTATACTTAGTACACTCACTATTATCAATCTAACTCATATTATTAGCCATATTATGGTTATATGACCGATAGAACGACAATTACCATACTTATTACTCTTATTATTATCAATATAACTCATATTATTAGCCATATTATGCTTATATGATCGATAGAACGACAATTACTATATTTATTACACTCACTATTATCAATCTAACTCATATTATTAACCATATTATGCAGATATGATCGATAGGAGGACAATTACTATACTTATTACTCTTATTATTATCAATCTAACTCATATTATTAGCCATATTATGCTTATATGATCGATAGAACGACAATTACTATACTTATTACTCTTATTATTATCAATCTAACTCATATTATTAGCCATATTATGCTTATATGATCGATAGAACGACAATTACTATACTTATTACACTCACTATTATCAATCTAACTCATATTATTGAACATATTATGCAGATATGATCGATAGAACGACAATTACTATACTTATTACTCTTATTATTATCAATCTAACTCATATTATTAGCCATATTATGCTTATATGACCGATAGAACGACAATTACCCTACTTATTACTCTTATTACTATCAATCTAACTCATATTATTAGCCATATTATGCTTATATGATCGATAGAACGACAATTACTACACTTATTACTCTTATTATTATCAATCTAACTCATATTATTAGCCATATTATGCTTACATGACCGATAGTACGACAATTACTATACTCAGTACTCTTATTATGATCAATCTAACTCTTATTATTAACCATATTATGCTTATATGATCGATAGAACGACAATTACAATACTTATTACACTCACTATTATCAATCTAAATCATATTATTAGCCATATTATGGTTATATGACCGATAGAACGACAATTACCATACTTATTACTCTTATTATTATCAATCTAACTCATATTATTAGCCATATTATGCTTATATGATCGATAGAGCGACAATTACTATACTTATTGCTCTTATTATTATCAATCTAACTCATATTATTAGCCATATTATGCTTATATGATCGATAGAACGACAATTACTATACTCATTACACTCACTATTATCAATCTAACTCATATTATTAGCCATATTATGCTTATATGATCGATAGAACGACAATTACTATACCTATTACACTCACTGTTATCAATCTAACTCATATTATTAGCCATATTATGCTTATACCATCGATAGAACGACAGTTACTATACTTACTACTCTTATTATTATCAATCTAGCTCATATTATTAGCCATATTATGCAGATATGATCGATCGTACGACAATTACTATACTAATTACTTTTGTTATTATCAATCTAACTCGTATTATTAGCCATATTATGCTTATATGATCGATAGAACGACAATTACTATACTTATTACTCTTATTATTATCAATCTAACTCATATTATTAGCCATATTATGCTTATATGATCGATAGAACGACAATTACTATACTTATTACACTCACTATTATCAATCTAACTCATATTATTGAACATATTATGCAGATATGATCGATAGAACGACAATTACTATACGTATTACTCTTATTATTATCAATCTAACTCATATTATTAGCCATATTATGCTTATATGATCGATAGAACGACAATTACTATACTTAGTACACTCACTATTATCAATCTAACTCATATTATTAACCATACTATGCAGATATGATCGATAGAACGGCAATTACTATACTTATTACTCTTATTATTATCAATCTAACTCATATTATTAGCCATATTATGCTTATATGACCGATAGAACGACAATTACCATACTCATTACTCTTATTACTATCAATCTAACTCATATTATTAGCCATATTATGCTTATATGATCGATAGAACGACAATTACTACACTTATTACTCTTATTATTATCAATCTAACTCATATTATTAGCCATATTATGCTTATATGACCGATAGTACGACAATTACTATACTCAGTACTCTTATTATGATCAATCTAACTCTTATTATTAACCATATTATGCTTATATGATCGACAGAACGACAATTACTATACTTACTACACTCACTATTATCAATCTAAATCATATTATTAGCCATATTATGGTTATATGACCGATAGAACGACAATTACCATACTTATTACTCTTATTATTATCAATCTAACTCATATTATTAGCCATATTATGCTTATATGATCGATAGAACGACAATTACTATACTTAGTACACTCACTATAATCAATCTAACTCATATTATTAACCATACTATGCAGATATGATCGATAGAACGACAATTACTATACTTATTACTCTTATTATTATCAATCTAACTCATATTACTAGCCATATTATGCTTATATGACCGATAGAACGACAATTACCATACTTATTACTCTTATTACTATCAATCTAACTCATATTATTAGCCATATTATGCTTATATGATCGATAGAACGACAATTACTATACTTATTACTCTTATTATTATCAATCTAACTCATATTATTAGCCATATTATGCTTATATGACCGATAGTACGACAATTACTATACTCAGTACTCTTATTATGATCAATCTAACTCATATTATTAACCATATTATGCTTATATGATCGATAGAACGACAATTACTATACTTATTACACTCACTATTATCAATCTAAATCATATTATTAGCCATATTATGGTTATATGACCGATAGAACGACAATTACCATACTTATTACTCTTATTATTATCAATCTAACTCATATTATTAGCCATATTATGCTTATATGATCGATAGAACGACAATTACTATATTTATTACACTCACTATTATCAATCTAACACATATTATTAACCATATTATGCAGATATGATCGATAGAACGACAATTACTATACTTATTACTCTTATTATTATCAATCTAACTCATATTATTAGCCATATTATGCTTATATGATCGATCGTACGACAATTACTATACTCATTACTCTTGTTATTATCAATCTAACTCGTATTATTAGCCATATTATGCTTATATGATCGATAGAACGACAATTACTATACTTATTACTCTTATTATTATCAATCTAACTCATATTATTAGCCATATTATGCTTATATGATCGATAGAACGACAATTACTATACTTATTACACTCACTATTATCAATCTAACTCATATTATTGAACATATTATGCAGATATGATCGATAGAACGACAATTACTATACGTATTACTCTTATTATTATCAATCTAACTCATATTATTAGCCATATTATGCTTATATGATCGATAGAACGACAATTACTATACTTAGTACACTCACTATTATCAATCTAACTCATATTATTAGCCATATTATGGTTATATGACCGATAGAACGACAATTACCATACTTATTACTCTTATTATTATCAATATAACTCATATTATTAGCCATATTATGCTTATATGATCGATAGAACGACAATTACTATATTTATTACACTCACTATTATCAATCTAACTCATATTATTAACCATATTATGCAGATATGATCGATAGGAGGACAATTACTATACTTATTACTCTTATTATTATCAATCTAACTCATATTATTAGCCATATTATGCTTATATGATCGATAGAACGACAATTACTATACTTATTACTCTTATTATTATCAATCTAACTCATATTATTAGCCATATTATGCTTATATGACCGATAGAACGACAATTACCATACTTATTACTCTTATTATTATCAATCTAACTCATATTATTAGCCATATTATGCTTATATGATCGATAGAACGACAATTACTATATTTATTACACTCACTATTATCAATCTAACTCATGTTATTGAACATATTATGCAGATATGATCGATAGAACGACAATTACTATACTTATTACTCTTATTATTATCAATCTAACTCATATTATTAGCCATATTATGCTTATATGATCGATAGAACGACAATTACTATACTTAGTACACTCACTATAATCAATCTAACTCATATTATTAACCATACTATGCAGATATGATCGATAGAACGACAATTACTATACTTATTACTCTTATTATTATCAATCTAACTCATATTACTAGCCATATTATGCTTATATGACCGATAGAACGACAATTACCATACTTATTACTCTTATTACTATCAATCTAACTCATATTATTAGCCATATTATGCTTATATGATCGATAGAACGACAATTACTATACTTATTACTCTTATTATTATCAATCTAACTCATATTATTAGCCATATTATGCTTATATGACCGATAGTACGACAATTACTATACTCAGTACTCTTATTATGATCAATCTAACTCATATTATTAACCATATTATGCTTATATGATCGATAGAACGACAATTACTATACTTATTACACTCACTATTATCAATCTAAATCATATTATTAGCCATATTATGGTTATATGACCGATAGAACGACAATTACCCTACTTATTACTCTTATTACTATCAATCTAACTCATATTATTAGCCATATTATGCTTATATGATCGATAGAACGACAATTACTACACTTATTACTCTTATTATTATCAATCTAACTCATATTATTAGCCATATTATGCTTACATGACCGATAGTACGACAATTACTATACTCAGTACTCTTATTATGATCAATCTAACTCTTATTATTAACCATATTATGCTTATATGATCGATAGAACGACAATTACAATACTTATTACACTCACTATTATCAATCTAAATCATATTATTAGCCATATTATGGTTATATGACCGATAGAACGACAATTACCATACTTATTACTCTTATTATTATCAATCTAACTCATATTATTAGCCATATTATGCTTATATGATCGATAGAGCGACAATTACTATACTTATTGCTCTTATTATTATCAATCTAACTCATATTATTAGCCATATTATGCTTATATGATCGATAGAACGACAATTACTATACTCATTACACTCACTATTATCAATCTAACTCATATTATTAGCCATATTATGCTTATATGATCGATAGAACGACAATTACTATACCTATTACACTCACTGTTATCAATCTAACTCATATTATTAGCCATATTATGCTTATACCATCGATAGAACGACAGTTACTATACTTACTACTCTTATTATTATCAATCTAGCTCATATTATTAGCCATATTATGCAGATATGATCGATCGTACGACAATTACTATACTAATTACTTTTGTTATTATCAATCTAACTCGTATTATTAGCCATATTATGCTTATATGATCGATAGAACGACAATTACTATACTTATTACTCTTATTATTATCAATCTAACTCATATTATTAGCCATATTATGCTTATATGATCGATAGAACGACAATTACTATACTTATTACACTCACTATTATCAATCTAACTCATATTATTGAACATATTATGCAGATATGATCGATAGAACGACAATTACTATACGTATTACTCTTATTATTATCAATCTAACTCATATTATTAGCCATATTATGCTTATATGACCGATAGAACGACAATTACCATACTTATTACTCTTATTACTATCAATCTAACTCATATTATTAGCCATATTATGCTTATATGATCGATAGAACGACAATTACTACACTTATTACTCTTATTATTATCAATCTAACTCATATTATTAGCCATATTATGCTTATATGACCGATAGTACGACAATTACTATACTCAGTACTCTTATTATGATCAATCTAACTCTTATTATTAACCATATTATGCTTATATGATCGACAGAACGACAATTACTATACTTACTACACTCACTATTATCAATCTAAATCATATTATTAGCCATATTATGGTTATATGACCGATAGAACGACAATTACCATACTTATTACTCTTATTATTATCAATCTAACTCATATTATTAGCCATATTATGCTTATATGATCGATAGAACGACAATTACTATATTTATTACACTTACTATTATCAATCTAACACATATTATTAACCATATTATGCAGATATGATCGATAGAACGACAATTACTATACTTATTACTCTTATTATTATCAATCTAACTCATATTATTAGCCATATTATGCTTATATGATCGATAGAACGACAATTATTATACTTATTACTCTTATTATTATCAATCTAACTCATATTATTAGCCATATTATGCTTATATGATCGATAGAACGACAATTACTATACGTATTACACTCACTATTATCAATCTAACTCATATTATTGAACATATTATGCAGATATGATCGATAGAACGACAATTACTATACTTATTACTCTTATTATTATCAATCTAACTCATATTATTAGCCATATTATGCTTATATGATCGATAGAACGACAATTACTATATTTATTACACTCACTATTATCAATCTAACTCATATTATTAACCATATTATGCAGATATGATCGATAGAACAACAATTACTATACTTATTACTCTTATTATTATCAATCTAACTCATATTATTAGCCATATTATGCTTATATGATCGATAGTACGACAATTACTATACTCAGTACTCTTATTATGATCAATCTAACTCATATTATTAACCATATTATGCTTATATGATCGATAGAACGACAATTACTGTACTTATTACACTCACTATTATCAATCTAAATCATATTATTAGCCATATTATGGTTATATGACCGATAGAACGACAATTACCATACTTATTACTCTTATTATTATCAATCTAACTCATATTATTAGCCATATTATGCTTATATGATCGATAGAACGACAATTACTATATTTATTACACTCACTATTATCAATCTAACTCATATTATTAACCATATTATGCAGATATGATCGATAGAACGACAATTACTATACTTATTACTCTTATTATTATCAATCTAACTCATATTATTAGCCATATTATGCTTATATGATCGATAGAGCGACAATTACTATACTTATTGCTCTTATTATTATCAATCTAACTCATATTATTAGCCATATTATGCTTATATGATCGATAGAACGACAATTACTATACTTAGTACACTCACTATTATCAATCTAACTCATATTATTAACCATACTATGCAGATATGATCGATAGAACGGCAATTACTATACTTATTACTCTTATTATTATCAATCTAACTCATATTATTAGCCATATTATGCTTATATGACCGATAGAACGACAATTACCATACTTATTACTCTTATTACTATCAATCTAACTCATATTATTAGCCATATTATGCTTATATGATCGATAGAACGACAATTACTACACTTATTACTCTTATTATTATCAATCTAACTCATATTATTAGCCATATTATGCTTATATGACCGATAGTACGACAATTACTATACTCAGTACTCTTATTATGATCAATCTAACTCTTATTATTAACCATATTATGCTTATATGATCGATAGAACGACAATTACTATACTTATTACACTCACTATTATCAATCTAACTCATATTATTAGCCATATTATGCTTATATGATCGATAGAACGACAATTACTATACCTATTACACTCACTGTTATCAATCTAACTCATATTATTAGCCATATTATGCTTATACCATCGATAGAACGACAGTTACTATACTTACTACTCTTATTATTATCAATCTAGCTCATATTATTAGCCATATTATGCAGATATGATCGATCGTACGACAATTACTATACTCATTACTCTTGTTATTATCAATCTAACTCGTATTATTAGCCATATTATGCTTATATGATCGATAGAACGACAATTACTATACTTATTACTCTTATTATTATCAATCTAACTCATCTTATTAGCCATATTATGCTTATATGATCGATAGAACGACAATTACTATACTTATTACTCTTATTATTATCAATCTAACTCATATTATTAGCCATATTATGCTTATATGACCGATAGTACGACAATTACTATACTCAGTACTCTTATTATGATCAATCTAACTCATATTATTAACCATATTATGCTTATATGATCGATAGAACGACAATTACTATACTCATTACTCTTATTATTATCAATCTAACTCATATTATTAGCCATATTATGCTTATATGATCGATAGAACGACAAATACTATACTTATTACTCTTATTATTGTCAACCTATCTCAAATTATTAGCCATATTATGCTTATATGATCGATAGAACGACAATTACTATACTTATTACTCTTATTATTATCAATCTAACTCATATTATCAACCATATTATGCTAATATGATCGATAGAACGACAATTACTATACTTATTACACTCACTATTATCAGTCTAACTCATATTATTAACCATATTATGCTTATATTATCGATAGAACGACAATTACTATACTTATTACTGTTATTATTATCAATCTAACTCATATTATTAGCCATATTGTGCTTATATGATCGATAGAATGAGAATTACTATACTCACTACTCTTAGTATTATCACTCTAACTCATATTATTAGCCATATTATGCTTATATGATCGATAGAACGACAATTACTATACTTATTACTCCTATTATTATCAATCTAACTCATATTATTAGCCATGTTATGCTTATATAATCGATAGAACGACAATTACTATACTTATTACTCTTATTATTATGAATCTAACTCATATTATTAACCATATTATGCAGATACGATCGATAGAACTACAATTACTATACTCATTACTCTTATTATTATCAATCTAACTCATATTATTAGCCATATTATGCTTATATGATCGATAGAACGACAATTACTATACTCATTACTCTTATTATTATCAATCTAACTCATATTATTAGCCATATTATGCTTATATGATCGATAGAACGACAAATACTATACTTATTACTCTTAGTATTATCAATCTAACTCATATTATTACCCATATTATGCTTATATTATCGATAGAACGACAATTACTATACTTATTACTGTTATTATTGTCAATCTAACTCATATTATTAGCCATATTATGCTTATATGATCGATAGAACGACAATTACTATACACATTACTCTTACTATTATCAATCTAACTCATATTATTAGCCATATTATGCTTATATGATTGACAGAACGACAATTACTATACTTATTACACTCACTGTTATCAATCTAACTCATATTATTAACCATATTATGCAAATTTGATCGATAGAACGACAATCACTATACTTATTACTCTTATTATTATCAACCTAACTCATATTATTAGCCATATTATGTTTAAATGATCGAGAGAACGACAATTACTATACTTATTACTCTTATTATTATGAATCCAACTAATATTATTAACCATATTATGCAGATATGATCGATAGACCTACAATTACTATACTCATTACTCTTATTATTATCAATCTAACTCATATTATTAGCTATATTATGCTTATATGATCGACAGAACGAGAATTACTATACTCACTACTCTTAGTATTATCAATCTAACTCATATTATTAGCCATATTATGCTTATATGATCGATAGAACGACAATTACTATACTTATTACTCTTATTATTATCAATCTAACTCATATTATTAGCCATATTATGCTTATATGATCGATAGAACGAGAATTACTATACTCACTACTCTTAGTATTATCAATCTAACTCATATTATTAGCCATATTATGCTTATATGATCGATAGAACGACAATTACTATACTTATTACTCCTATTATTATCAATCTAACTCATATTATTAACCATATTATGCTTATATAATCGATAGAACGACAATTACTATACTCATTACTCTTATTATTATGAATCCAACTAATATTATTAACCATATTATGCAGATATGATCGATAGACCTACAATTACTATTCTCATTACTCTTATTATTATCAATCTAACTCATATTATTAGCTATATTATGCTTATATGATCGACAGAACGAGAATTACTATACTCACTACTCTTAGTATTATCAATCTAACTCATATTATTAGCCATATTATGCTTATATGATCGATAGAACGACAATTACTATACTTATTACTCTTATTATTATCAATCTAACTCATATTATTAGCCATATTATGCTTATATGATCGATAGAACGAGAATGACTATACTCACTACTCTTAGTATTATCAATCTAACTCATATTATTACCCATATTATGCTTATATTATCGATAGAACGACAATTACTATACTTATTACTGTTATTATTGTCAATCTAACTCATATTATTAGCCATATTATGCTTATATGATCGATAGAACGACAATTACTATACACATTACTCTTACTATTATCAATCTAACTCATATTATTAGCCATATTATGCTTATATTATCGATAGAACGACAATTACTATACTTATTACTGTTATTATTATCAATCTAACTCATATTATTAGCCATATTGTGCTTATATGATCGATAGAATGAGAATTACTATACTCACTACTCTTAGTATTATCACTCTAACTCATATTATTAGCCATATTATGCTTATATGATCGATAGAACGACAATTACTATACTTATTACTCCTATTATTATCAATCTAACTCATATTATTAGCCATGTTATGCTTATATAATCGATAGAACGACAATTACTATACTTATTACTCTTATTATTATGAATCTAACTCATATTATTAACCATATTATGCAGATACGATCGATAGAACTACAATTACTATACTCATTACTCTTATTATTATCAATCTAACTCATATTATTAGCCATATTATGCTTATATGATCGATAGAACGACAATTACTATACTCATTACTCTTATTATTATCAATCTAACTCATATTATTAGCCATATTATGCTTATATGATCGATAGAACGACAAATACTATACTTATTACTCTTATTATTGTCAACCTATCTCAAATTATTAGCCATATTATGCTTATATGATCGATAGAACGACAATTACTACACTTATTACTCTTATTATTATCAATCTAACTCATATTATCAACCATATTATGCTAATATGATCGATAGAACGACAATTACTATACTTATTACACTCACTATTATCAGTCTAACTCATATTATTAACCATATTATGCTTATATGATCGATAGAACGACAATTACTATACTTATTATTCTTATTTTTATCAACCCAACTCATATTATTCGCCATATTATGCTTATATGATCGACAGAACTACAATTACTATACTTATTACTCTTATTATTATCAACCTAACTCATATTATTATCCATATTATGTTTAAATGATCGATGGAACGACAATTACTATACTTATTACTCTTATTATTATGAATCCAACTAATATTATTAACCATATTATGCAGATATGATCGATAGACCTACAATTACTATACTCATTACTCTTATTATTATCAATCTAACTCATATTATTAGCTATATTATGCTTATATGATCGACAGAACGAGAATTACTATACTCACTACTCTTAGTATTATCAATCTAACTCATATTATTAGCCATATTATGCTTATATGATCGATAGAACGACAATTACTATACTTATTACTCTTATTATTATCAATCTAACTCATATTATTAGCCATATTATGCTTATATGATCGATAGAACGAGAATGACTATACTCACTACTCTTAGTATTATCAATCTAACTCATATTATTACCCATATTATGCTTATATTATCGATAGAACGACAATTACTATACTTATTACTGTTATTATTGTCAATCTAACTCATATTATTAGCCATATTATGCTTATATGATCGATAGAACGACAATTACTATACACATTACTCTTACTATTATCAATCTAACTCATATTATTAGCCATATTATGCTTATATTATCGATAGAACGACAATTACTATACTTATTACTGTTATTATTATCAATCTAACTCATATTATTAGCCATATTGTGCTTATATGATCGATAGAATGAGAATTACTATACTCACTACTCTTAGTATTATCACTCTAACTCATATTATTAGCCATATTATGCTTATATGATCGATAGAACGACAATTACTATACTTATTACTCCTATTATTATCAATCTAACTCATATTATTAGCCATGTTATGCTTATATAATCGATAGAACGACAATTACTATACTTATTACTCTTATTATTATGAATCTAACTCATATTATTAACCATATTATGCAGATACGATCGATAGAACTACAATTACTATACTCATTACTCTTATTATTATCAATCTAACTCATATTATTAGCCATATTATGCTTATATGATCGATAGAACGACAATTACTATACTTATTACTCTTATTATTATCAATCTAACTCATATTATTAACCATATTATGCTAATATGATCGATAGAACGACAATTACTATACTTATTACACTCACTATTATCAGTCTAACTCATATTATTAACCATTTTATGCAGATATGATCGATCGCACGACATTTACTATACTTATTACTCTTATTATTGTCAACCTATCTCAAATTATTAGCCATATTATGCTTATATGATCGATAGAACGACAATTACTATACTTATTACTCTTATTATTATCAATCTAACTCATATTATTAACCATATTATGCTAATATGATCGATAGAACGACAATTACTATACTTATTACACTCACTATTATCAGTCTAACTCATATTATTAACCATATTATGCAGATATGATCGATAGCACGACATTTACTATACTTACTACTCTTATTATTATCAATCTAACTCATATTATTAGCCATATTATGCTTATATGATCGATAGAACGACAATTAATATACTTATTACTCTTATTATTATCAATCTAACTCATATTATTAGCCATATTATGCTTATATGATTGACAGAACGACAATTACTATACTTATTACACTCACTGTTATCAATCTAACTCATATTATTAACCATATTATGCAAATTTGATCGATAGAACGACAATCACTATACTTATTACTCTTATTATTATCAACCTAACTCATATTATTAGCCATATTATGTTTAAATGATCGAGAGAACGACAATTACTATACTTATTACTCTTATTATTATGAATCCAACTAATATTATTAACCATATTATGCAGATATGATCGATAGACCTACAATTACTATACTCATTACTCTTATTATTATCAATCTAACTCATATTATTAGCTATATTATGCTTATATGATCGACAGAACGAGAATTACTATACTCACTACTCTTAGTATTATCAATCTAACTCATATTATTAGCCATATTATGCTTATATGATCGATAGAACGACAATTACTATACTTATTACTCTTATTATTATCAATCTAACTCATATTATTAGCCATATTATGCTTATATGATCGATAGAACGAGAATTACTATACTCACTACTCTTAGTATTATCAATCTAACTCATATTATTAGCCATATTATGCTTATATGATCGATAGAACGACAATTACTATACTTATTACTCCTATTATTATCAATCTAACTCATATTATTAACCATATTATGCTTATATAATCGATAGAACGACAATTACTATACTTATTACTCTTATTATTATGAATCCAACTAATATTATTAACCATATTATGCAGATATGATCGATAGACCTACAATTACTATTCTCATTACTCTTATTATTATCAATCTAACTCATATTATTAGCTATATTATGCTTATATGATCGACAGAACGAGAATTACTATACTCACTACTCTTAGTATTATCAATCTAACTCATATTATTAGCCACATTATGCTTAAATGATCGATAGAACGACAATTACCATACTTATAACTCTTATTATTATGAATCTAACTAATATTATTAACCATATTATGCAGATATGATCGATAGACCTACAATTACTATACTCATTACTCTTATTATTATCAATCTAACTCATATTATTAGCTATATTATGCTTATATGATCGACAGAACGAGAATTACTATACTCACTACTCTTAGTATTATCAATCTAACTCATATTATTAGCCATATTATGCTTATATGATCGATAGAACGACAATTACTATACTTATTACTCTTATTATTATCAATCTAACTCATATTATTAGCCATATTATGCTTATATGATCGATAGAACGAGAATTACTATACTCACCACTCTTAGTATTATCAATCTAACTCATATTATTAGCCATATTATGCTTATATTATCGATAGAACGACAATTACTATACTTATTACTGTTTTTATTATCAATCTAACTCATATTATTAGCCGTATTATGCTTATATGATCGACAGAACGACAATTACTGTACTTATTACTCTTATCATTATCAATCTAACTCATATTATTAGCCACATAATGCTTAATGATCGATAGAACTACAATTACTATACTTATTACTCTTATTATTATGAATCTAACTAATATTATTAACCATATTATGCAGATATGATCGATAGACCTACAATTACTATACTCATTACTCTTATTATTATCAATCTAACTCATATTATTAGCCATATTATGCTTATATGATCGATAGAACGACAAATACTATACTTATTACTCTTATTATTGTCAACCTATCTCAAATTATTAGCCATATTATGCTTATATGATCGATAGAACGACAATTACTATACTTATTACTCTTATTATTATCAATCTAACTCATATTATCAACCATATTATGCTAATATGATCGATAGAACGACAATTACTATACTTATTACACTCACTATTATCAGTCTAACTCATATTATTAACCATATTATGCTTATATGATCGATAGAACGACAATTACTATACTTATTATTCTTATTTTTATCAACCCAACTCATATTATTCGCCATATTATGCTTATATGATCGACAGAACTACAATTACTATACTTATTACTCTTATTATTATCAACCTAACTCATATTATTAGCCATATTATGTTTAAATGATCGATGGAACGACAATTACTATACTTATTACTCTTATTATTATGAATCCAACTAATATTATTAACCATATTATGCAGATATGATCGATAGACCTACAATTACTATACTCATTACTCTTATTATTATCAATCTAACTCATATTATTAGCTATATTATGCTTATATGATCGACAGAACGAGAATTACTATACTCACTACTCTTAGTATTATCAATCTAACTCATATTATTAGCCATATTATGCTTATATGATCGATAGAACGACAATTACTATACTTATTACTCTTATTATTATCAATCTAACTCATATTATTAGCCATATTATGCTTATATGATCGATAGAACGAGAATGACTATACTCACTACTCTTAGTATTATCAATCTAACTCATATTATTACCCATATTATGCTTATATTATCGATAGAACGACAATTACTATACTTATTACTGTTATTATTGTCAATCTAACTCATATTATTAGCCATATTATGCTTATATGATCGATAGAACGACAATTACTATACACATTACTCTTACTATTATCAATCTAACTCATATTATTAGCCATATTATGCTTATATTATCGATAGAACGACAATTACAATACTTATTACTGTTATTATTATCAATCTAACTCATATTATTAGCCATATTGTGCTTATATGATCGATAGAACGACAATTACTATACTTATTACTCCTATTATTATCAATCTAACTCATATTATTAACCATATTATGCTTATATAATCGATAGAACGACAATTACTATACTTATTACTCTTATTATTATGAATCCAACTAATATTATTAACCATATTATGCAGATATGATCGATAGACCTACAATTACTATACTCATTACTCTTATTATTATCAATCTAACTCATATTGTTAGCTATATTATGCTTATATGATCGACAGAACGAGAATTACTATACTCACTACTCTTAGTATTATCAATCTAACTCATATTATTAGCCATATTATGCTTATATGATCGATAGAACGACAATTACTATACTTATTACTCTTATTATTATGAATCTAACTCATATTATTAACCATATTATGCAGATATGATCGATAGAACTACAATTACTATACTCATTACTCTTATTATTATCAATCTAACTCATATTATTAGCCATATTATGCTTATATGATCGATAGAACGACAATTACTATACTTATTACTCTTATTATTATCAATCTAACTCATATTATTAACCATATTATGCTAATATGATCGATAGAACGACAATTACTATACTTATTACACTCACTATTATCAGTCTAACTCATATTATTAACCATTTTATGCAGATATGATCGATCGCACGACATTTACTATACTTATTACTCTTATTATTGTCAACCTATCTCAAATTATTAGCCATATTATGCTTATATGATCGATAGAACGACAATTACTATACTTATTACTCTTATTATTATCAATCTAACTCATATTATTAACCATATTATGCTAATATGATCGATAGAACGACAATTACTATACTTATTACACTCACTATTATCAGTCTAACTCATATTATTAACCATATTATGCAGATATGATCGATAGCACGACATTTACTATACTTACTACTCTTATTATTATCAATCTAACTCATATTATTAGCCATATTATGCTAATATGATCGATAGAACGACAATTACTATACTTATTACACTCACTATTATCAATCTAACTCATATTATTAGCCATATTATGCTTATATGATCGATAGAACGACAATTACTATACTTATTATTCTTATTTTTATCAACCCAACTCATATTATTCGCCATATTATGCTTATATGATCGACAGAACGACAATTACTGTACTTATTACTCTTATCATTATCAATCTAACTCATATTATTAGCCACATTATGCTTAAATGATCGATAGAACGACAATTACTATACTTATAACTCTTATTATTATGAATCTAACTAATATTATTAACCATATTATGCAGATATGATCGATAGACCTACAATTACTATACTCATTACTCTTATTATTGTCAATCTAACTCATATTATTAGCTATATTATGCTTATATGATCGACAGAACGAGAATTACTATACTCACTACTCTTAGTATTATCAATCTAACTCATATTATTAGCCATATTATGCTTATATGATCGATAGAACGACAATTAATATACTTATTACTCTTATTATTATCAATCTAACTCATATTATTAGCCATATTATGCTTATATGATTGACAGAACGACAATTACTATACTTATTACACTCACTGTTATCAATCTAACTCATATTATTAACCATATTATGCAAATTTGATCGATAGAACGACAATCACTATACTTATTACTCTTATTATTATCAACCTAACTCATATTATTAGCCATATTATGTTTAAATGATCGAGAGAACGACAATTACTATACTTATTACTCTTATTATTATGAATCCAACTAATATTATTAACCATATTATGCAGATATGATCGATAGACCTACAATTACTATACTCATTACTCTTATTATTATCAATCTAACTCATATTATTAGCTATATTATGCTTATATGATCGACAGAACGAGAATTACTATACTCACTACTCTTAGTATTATCAATCTAACTCATATTATTAGCCATATTATGCTTATATGATCGATAGAACGACAATTACTATACTTATTACTCTTATTATTATCAATCTAACTCATATTATTAGCCATATTATGCTTATATGATCGATAGAACGAGAATTACTATACTCACTACTCTTAGTATTATCAATCTAACTCATATTATTAGCCATATTATGCTTATATTATCGATAGAACGACAATTACTATACTTATTACTGTTATTATTATCAATCTAACTCATATTATTAGCCATATTGTGCTTATATGATCGATAGAATGAGAATTACTATACTCACTACTCTTAGTATTATCACTCTAACTCATATTATTAGCCATGTTATGCTTATATGATCGATAGAACGACAATTACTATACTTATTACTCCTATTATTATCAATCTAACTCATATTATTAACCATATTATGCTTATATAATCGATAGAACGACAATTACTATACTTATTACTCTTATTATTATGAATCTAACTC
Source organism: Megachile rotundata (assembly GCF_050947335.1). Taxonomy (NCBI): domain Eukaryota; kingdom Metazoa; phylum Arthropoda; class Insecta; order Hymenoptera; family Megachilidae; genus Megachile; species Megachile rotundata. The sequence goes on from NW_027473667.1 coordinate 150,025, forward strand.
ATATTATTAACCATATTATGCAGATATGATCGATAGAACTACAATTACTATACTCATTACTCTTATTATTATCAATCTAACTCATATTATTAGCCATATTATGCTTATATGATCGATAGAACGACAAATACTATACTTATTACTCTTATTATTGTCAACCTATCTCAAATTATTAGCCATATTATGCTTATATGATCGATAGAACGACAATTACTATACTTATTACTCTTATTATTATCAATCTAACTCAAATTATTAACCATATTATGCTAATATGATCGATAGAACGACAATTACTATACTTATTACACTCACTATTATCAGTCTAACTCATATTATTAACCATATTATGCAGATATGATCGATAGCACGACATTTACTATACTTATTACTCTTATTATTGTCAACCTATCTCAAATTATTACCCATATTATGCTTATATGATCGATAGAACGACAATTACTATACTTATTACACTTATTATTATCAATCTAAATCATATTATTAACCATATTATGCTAATATGATCGATAGAACGACAATTACTATACTTATTACACTCACTATTATCAGTCTAACTCATATTATTAACCATATTATGCAGATATGATCGATAGCACGACATTTACTATACTTATTACTCTTATTATTGTCAACCTATCTCAAATTATTAGCCATATTATGCTTATATGATCGATAGAACGACAATTACTATACTTATTACTCTTATTATTATCAATCTAACTCATATTATTAACCATATTATGCTAATATGATCGATAGAACGACAATTACTATACTTATTACACTCACTATTATCAGTCTAACTCATATTATTAGCCATATTATGCTTATATGATCGATAGAACGACAATTACTATACTTATTATTCTTATTTTTATCAACCCAACTCATATTATTCGCCATATTATGCTTATATGATCGACAGAACGACAATTACTGTACTTATTACTCTTATCATTATCAATCTAACTCATATTATTAGCCACATTATGCTTAAATGATCGATAGAACGACAATTACTATACTTATAACTCTTATTATTATGAATCTAACTAATATTATTAACCATATTATGCAGATATGATCGATAGACCTACAATTACTATACTCATTACTCTTATTATTGTCAATCTAACTCATATTATTAGCTATATTATGCTTATATGATCGACAGAACGAGAATTACTATACTCACTACTCTTAGTATTATCAATCTAACTCATATTATTAGCCATATTATGCTTATATGATCGATAGAACGACAATTACTATACTTATTACTCTTATTATTATCAATCTAACTCATATTATTAGCCATATTATGATTATATGATTGACAGAACGACAATTACTATACTTATTACACTCACTGTTATCAATCTAACTCATATTATTAATCATATTATGCAAATTTGATCGATAGAACGACAATCACTATACTTATTACTCTTATTATTATCAACCTAACTCATATTATTAGCCATATTATGTTTAAATGATCGATAGAACGACAATTACTATAGTTATTACTCTTATTATTATGAATCCAACTAATATTATTAACCATATTATGCAGATATGATCGATAGACCTACAATTACTATACTCAATACTCTTATTATTATCAATCTAACTCATATTATTAGCTATATTATGCTTATATGATCGACAGAACGAGAATTACTATACTCACTACTCTTAGTATTATCACTCTAACTCATATTATTAGCCATATTATGCTTATATGATCGATAGAACGACAATTACTATACTTATTACTCCTATTATTATCAATCTAACTCATATTATTAACCATATTATGCTTATATAATCGATAGAACGACAATTACTATACTTATTACTCTTATTATTATGAATCCAACTAATATTATTAACCATATTATGCAGATATGATCGATAGACCTACAATTACTATTCTCATTACTCTTATTATTATCAATCTAACTCATATTATTAGCTATATTATGCTTATATGATCGACAGAACGAGAATTACTATACTCACTACTCTTAGTATTATCAATCTAACTCATATTATTAGCCACATTATGCTTAAATGATCGATAGAACGACAATTACCATACTCATAACTCTTATTATTATGAATCTAACTAATATTATTAACCATATTATGCAGATATGATCGATAGACCTACAATTACTATACTCATTACTCTTATTATTATCAATCTAACTCATATTATTAGCTATATTATGCTTATATGATCGACAGAACGAGAATTACTATACTCACTACTCTTAGTATTATCAATCTAACTCATATTATTAGCCATATTATGCTTATATGATCGATAGAACGACAATTACTATACTTATTACTCTTATTATTATCAATCTAACTCATATTATTAGCCATATTATGCTTATATGATCGATAGAACGAGAATTACTATACTCACCACTCTTAGTATTATCAATCTAACTCATATTATTAGCCATATTATGCTTATATTATCGATAGAACGACAATTACTATACTTATTACTGTTATTCTTATCAATCTAACTCATATTATTAGCCATATTATGCTTATATGTTCGATAGAACGACAATTACTATACACATTACTCTTACTATTATCAATCTAACTCATATTATTAGCCATATTATGCTTATATTATCGATAGAACGACAATTACTATACTTATTACTGTTATTATTATCAATCTAACTCATATTATTAGCCATATTGTGCTTATATGATCGACAGAACGAGAATTACTATACTCACTACTCTTAGTATTATGAATCTAACTAATATTATTAACCATATTATGCAGATATGATCGATAGACCTACAATTACTATACTCATTACTCTTATTATTGTCAATCTAACTCATATTATTAGCTATATTATGCTTATATGATCGACAGAACGAGAATTACTATACTCACTACTCTTAGTATTATCAATCTAACTCATATTATTAGCCATATTATGCTTATATGATCGATAGAACGACAATTACTATACTTATTATTCTTATTATTATCAATCTAACTCATATTATTAGCCATATTATGATTATATGATTGACAGAACGACAATTACTATACTTATTACACTCACTGTTATCAATCTAACTCATATTATTAACCATATTATGCAAATTTGATCGATAGAACGACAATCACTATACTTATTACTCTTATTATTATCAACCTAACTCATATTATTAGCCATATTATGTTTAAATGATCGATAGAACGACAATTACTATACTTATTACTCTTATTATTATGAATCCAACTAATATTATTAACCATATTATGCAGATATGATCGATAGACCTACAATTACTATACTCATTACTCTTATTATTATCAATCTAACTCATATTATTAGCTATATTATGCTTATATGATCGACAGAACGAGAATTACTATACTCACTACTCTTAGCATTATCACTCTAACTCATATTATTAGCCATATTATGCTTATATGTTCGATAGAACGACAATTACTATACTTATTACTCTTATTATTATCAATCTAACTCATATTATTAGCCATATTATGATTATATGATTGACAGAACGACAATTACTATACTTATTACACTCACTGTTATCAATCTAACTCATATTATTAACCATATTATGCAAATTTGATCGATAGAACGACAATCACTATACTTATTACTCTTATTATTATCAACCTAACTCATATTATTAGCCATATTATGTTTAAATGATCGATAGAACGACAATTACAATACTTATTACTCTTATTATTATTAATCCAACTAATATTATTAACCATATTATGCAGATATGATCGATAGACCTACAATTACTATACTCATTACTCTTATTATTATCAATCTAACTCATATTATTAGCCATATTATGCTTATATGATCGATAGAACGACAATTACTATACACATTACTCTTACTATTATCAATCTAACTCATATTATTAACCATATTATGCTTATATGATCGATAGAACGAGAATTACTATACTCACTACTCTTAGTATTATCAATCTAACTCATATTATTAGCCATATTATGCTTATATTATCGATAGAACGACAATTACTATACTTATTACTGTTATTATTATCAATCTAACTCATATTATTAGCCATATTATGCTTATATGATCGATAGAACGACAATTACTATACACATTACTCTTACTATTATCAATCTAACTCATATTATTAACCATATTATGCAGATATGATCGATAGCACGACATTTACTGTACTTACTGCTCTTATTATTATCAATCTAACTTATATTATTAGCCATATTATGCTTAAATGATCGATAGGACGACAATTACTATACTTATTACTCTTATTATTATCAACCTAACTCATATTATTAGCCATATTATGCTTAGCTGATCGATAGCACGACAATCACTATACTTATTACTCTTATTATTATCAACCTAAATCATATTATTAGCCATATTATGCTTATATTATCGATAGAACGACAATTACTATACTTATTACTGTTTTTATTATCAATCTAACTCATATTATTAGCCGTATTATGCTTATATGATCGACAGAACGACAATTACTGTACTTATTACTCTTATCATTATCAATCTAACTCATATTATTAGCCACATAATGCTTAAATGATCGATAGAACTACAATTACTATACTTATTACTCTTATTATTATGAATCTAACTAATATTATTAACCATATTATGCAGATATGATCGATAGACCTACAATTACTATACTCATTACTCTTATTATTATCAATCTAACTCATATTATTAGCCATATTATGCTTATATGATCGATAGAACGACAAATACTATACTTATTACTCTTATTATTGTCAACCTATCTCAAATTATTAGCCATATTATGCTTATATGATCGATAGAACGACAATTACTATACTTATTACTCTTATTATTATCAACCTAACTCATATTATTAGCCATATTATGTTTAAATGATCGATGGAACGACAATTACTATACTTATTACTCTTATTATTATGAATCCAACTAATATTATTAACCATATTATGCAGATATGATCGATAGACCTACAATTACTATACTCATTACTCTTATTATTATCAATCTAACTCATATTATTAGCTATATTATGCTTATATGATCGACAGAACGAGAATTACTATACTGACTACTCTTAGTATTATCACTCTAACTCATATTATTAGCCATATTATGCTTATATGATCGATAGAACGACAATTACTATACTTATTACTCCTATTATTATCAATCTAACTCATATTATTAACCATATTATGCTTATATAATCGATAGAACGACAATTACTATACTTACTACTCTTATTATTATGAATCCAACTAATATTATTAACCATATTATGCAGATATGATCGATAGACCTACAATTCCTATTCTCATTACTCCTATTATTATCAATCTAACTCATATTATTAGCTATATTATGCTTATATGATCGACAGAACGAGAATTACTATACTCACTACTCTTAGTATTATCAATCTAACTCATATTATTAGCCATATTATGCTTATATGATCGATAGAACGACAATTACTATACTTATTACTCTTATTATTATCAATCTAACTCATATTATTAGCCATATTATGCTTATATGATCGATAGAACGAGAATTACTATACTCACCACTCTTAGTATTATCAATCTAACTCATATTATTAGCCATATTATGCTTATATTATCGATAGAACGACAATTACTATACTTATTACTCTTATTATTATCAATCTAACTCATATTATTAGCCATATTATGCTTATATGATCGATAGAACGAGAATTACTATACTCACTACTCTTAGTATTATCAATCTAACTCATATTATTAGCCATATTATGCTTATATTATCGATAGAACGACAATTACTATACTTATTACTGTTATTATTATCAATCTAACTCATATTATTAGCCATATTATGCTTATATGATCGATAGAACGACAATTACTATACACATTACTCTTACTATTATCAATCTAACTCATATTATTAACCATATTATGCAGATATGATCGATAGCACGACATTTACTGTACTTACTGCTCTTATTATTATCAATCTAACTTATATTATTAGCCATATTATGCTTAAATGATCGATAGGACGACAATTACTATACTTATTACTCTTATTATTATCAACCTAACTCATATTATTAGCCATATTATGCTTAGCTGATCGATAGCACGACAATCACTATACTTATTACTCTTATTATTATCAACCTAAATCATATTATTAGCCATATTATGCTTATATTATCGATAGAACGACAATTACTATACTTATTACTGTTTTTATTATCAATCTAACTCATATTATTAGCCGTATTATGCTTATATGATCGACAGAACGACAATTACTGTACTTATTACTCTTATCATTATCAATCTAACTCATATTATTAGCCACATAATGCTTAAATGATCGATAGAACTACAATTACTATACTTATTACTCTTATTATTATGAATCTAACTAATATTATTAACCATATTATGCAGATATGATCGATAGACCTACAATTACTATACTCATTACTCTTATTATTATCAATCTAACTCATATTATTAGCTATATTATGCTTATATGATCGACAGAACGAGAATTACTATACTCACTACTGTTATTATTATCAATGTAACTCATATTATTAGCCATATTATGCTTATATTATCGATAGAACGACAATTACTTTACTTATTACTGTTATTATTATCAATCTAACTCATATTATTAGCCATATTATGCAGATATGATCGATAGAACTACAATTACTATACTCATTACTCTTATTATTATCAATCTAACTCATATTATTAGCCATATTATGCTTATATGATCGATAGAACGACAAATACTATACTTATTACTCTTATTATTGTCAACCTATCTCAAATTATTAGCCATATTATGCTTATATGATCGATAGAACGACAATTACTATACTTATTACTCTTATTATTATCAATCTTACTCATATTATTAACCATATTATGCAGATATGATCGATAGCACGACATTTACTATACTTATTACTCTTATTATTGTCAACCTATCTCAAATTATTACCCATATTATGCTTATATGATCGATAGAACGACAATTACTATACTTATTACTCTTATTATTATCAATCTAAATCATATTATTAACCATATTATGCTAATATGATCGATAGAACGACAATTACTATACTTATTACACTCTCTATTATCAGTCTAACTCATATGATTAACCATATTATGCAGATATGATCGATAGCACGACATTTACTATACTTACTACTCTTATTATTATCAATCTAACTCATAATATTAGCCATATTATGCTAATATGATCGATAGAACGACAATTACTACACTTATTACACTCACTATTATCAATCTAACTCATATTATTAACCATATTATGCTAATATGACCGATAGAACGACAATTACTATACTTATTACACTCACTATTATCAGTCTAACTCATATTATTAACCATATTATGCACATATGATCGATAGCACGACATTTACTATACTTATTACTCTTATTATTGTCAACCTATCTCATATTATTAGCCATATTATTCTTATATGATCGATAGAACGACAATTACTATACTTATTATTCTTATTTTTATCAACCCAACTCATATTATTCGCCATATTATGCTTATATGATCGACAGAACGACAATTACTGTACTTATTACTCTTATCATTATCAATCTAACTCATATTATTAGCCACATAATGCTTAAATGATCGATAGACCTACAATTACTATACTCATTACTCTTATTATTATCAATCTAACTCATATTATTAGCTATATTATGCTTATATGATCGATAGAACGACAATTACTATACTTATTACACTCACTATTATCAATCTAAATCATATTATTAGCCATATTATGGTTATATGACCGATAGAACGACAATTGCCATACTTATTTCTCTTATTATTATCAATCTAACTCATATTATTAGCCATATTATGCTTATATGATCGATAGAACGACAATTACTATATTTATTACACTCACTATTATCATTCTAACTCATATTATTAACCATATTATGCAGATATGATCGATAGAACGACAATTACTATACTTATTACTCTTATTATTATCAATCTAACTCATATTATTAGCCATATTATGCTTATATGATCGATAGAACGACAATTACTATATTTATTACACTCACTATTATCAATCTAACTCATATTATTAACTATATTATGCAGATATGATCGATCGTACGACAATTACTATACTCATTACTCTTGTTATTATCAATCTAACTCGTATTATTAGCCATATTATGCTTATATGATCGATAGAACGACAATTACTATACTTATTACTCTTATTATTATCAATCTAACTCATATTATTAGCCATATTATGCTTATATGATCGATAGAACGACAATTACTATACTTATTACACTCACTATTATCAATCTAACTCATATTATTGAACATATTATGCAGATATGATGGATAGAACGACAATTACTATACTTATTACTCTTATTATTATCAATCTAACTCATATTATTAGCCATATTATGCTTATATGATCGATAGAACGACAATTACTATACTTAGTACACTCACTATTATCAATCTAACTCATATTATTAACCATACTATGCAGATATGATCGATAGAACGAAAATTACTATACTTATTACTCTTATTATTATCAATCTAACTCATATTATTAGCCATATTATGCTTATATGACCGATAGAACGAGAATTACCATACTTATTACTCTTATTACTATCAATCTAACTCATATTATTAGCCATATTATGCTTATATGATCGATAGAACGACAATTACTATACTTATTACTCTTATTATTATCAATCTAACTCATATTATTAGCCATATTATGCTTATATGACCGATAGTACGACAATTACTATACTCAGTACTCTTATTATGATCAATCTAACTCATATTATTAACCATATTATGCTTATATGATCGATAGAACGACAATTACTATACTTATTACACTCACTATTATCAATCTAAATCATATTATTAGCCATATTATGGTTAGATGACCAATAGAACGACAATTACCATACTCATTACTCTTATTATTATCAATCTAACTCATATTATTAGCCATATTATGCTTATATGATCGATAGAACGACAATTACTATATTTATTACACTCACTATTATCAATCTAACACATATTATTAGCCATATTATGCAGATATGATCGATAGAACGACAATTACTATACTTATTACTCTTATTATTATCAATCTAACTCATATTATTAGCCATATTATGCTTATATGATCGATAGAACGACAATTACTATACTTATTACACTCACTATTATCAATCTAACTCATATTATTGAACATATTATGCAGATATGATCGATAGAACGACAATTACTATACTTATTACTCTTATTATTATCAATCTAACTCATAATATTAGCCATATTATGCTTATATGATCGATAGTACGACAATTACTATACTCAGTACCATATTATGCTTATATGATCGATAGAACGACAATTACTATACTTATTACACTCACTGTTATCAATCTAACTCATATTATTAGCCATATTATGCTTATACCATCGATAGAACGACAATTACTATACTTACTACTCTTATTATTATCAATCTAGCTCATATTATTAGCCATATTATGCAGATATGATCGATCGTACGACAATTACTATACTCATTACTCTTATTATTATCAATCTAACTCATATTATTAGCCATATTATGCTTATATGATCGATAGAACAATTACTATACTTATTACACTCACTATTATCAATCTAACTCATATTATTGACCATATTATGCAGATATGATCGATAGAACGACAATTACTATACTCATTACTCTTATTATTATAAATCTAACAAATATTATTAGCCATATTGAGCTTATATGAACGATAGAACGACAATTACTATACTTATTACACTCACTATTATCAATCTAAATCCTATTATTAGCCATATTATGCAGATATGATCGATAGAACGACAATTACTATACTTATTACACTCACTGTTATCAATCTAACTCATATTATTAGCCATATTATGCTTATACCATCGATAGAACGACAATTACTATACTTACTACTCTTATTATTATCAATCTAGCTCATATTATTAGCCATATTATGCAGATATGATCGATCGAACGACAATTACTATACTCATTACTCTTGTTATTATCAATCTAACTCGTATTATTAGCCATATTATGCTTATATGATCGATAGAACGACAATTACTATACTTATTACTCTTATTATTATCAATCTAACTCATATTATTAGCCATATTATGCTTATATGATCGATAGAACGACAATTACTATACTTATTACACTCACTATTATCAATCTAACTCATATTATTGAACATATTATGCAGATATGATGGATAGAACGACAATTACTATACTTATTACTCTTATTATTATCAATCTAACTCATATTATTAGCCATATTATGCTTATATGATCGATAGAACGACAATTACTATACTTAGTACACTCACTATTATCAATCTAACTCATATTATTAACCATACTATGCAGATATGATCGATAGAACGAAAATTACTATACTTATTACTCTTATTATTATCAATCTAACTCATATTATTAGCCATATTATGCTTATATGACCGATAGAACGAGAATTACCATACTCATTACTCTTATTATTATCAATCTAACTCATATTATTAGCCATATTATGCTTATATGATCGATAGAACGACAATTACTATATTTATTACACTCACTATTATCAATCTAACACATATTATTAGCCATATTATGCAGATATGATCGATAGAACGACAATTACTATACTTATTACTCTTATTATTATCAATCTAACTCATATTATTAGCCATATTATGCTTATATGATCGATAGAACGACAATTACTATACTTATTACACTCACTATTATCAATCTAACTCATATTATTGAACATATTATGCAGATATGATCGATAGAACGACAATTACTATACTTATTACTCTTATTATTATCAATCTAACTCATAATATTAGCCATATTATGCTTATATGATCGATAGTACGACAATTACTATACTCAGTACTCTTATTATGATCAATCTAACTCATATTATTAACCATATTATGCTTATATGATCGATAGAACGACAATTACTATACTTATTACACTCACTATTATCAATCTAAATCATATTATTAGCCATATTATGGTTATATGACCGACAGAACGACAATTACCATACTTATTTCTCTTATTAGTATCAATCTAACTCATATTATTAGCCATATTATGCTTATATGATCGGTAGAACGACAATTACTATATTTATTACACTCACTATTATCAATCTAACTCATATTATTAACCATATTATGCAGATATGATCGATAGAACGACAATTACTATACTTATTACTCTTATTATTATCAATCTAACTCATATTATTAGCCATATTATGCTTATATGATCGATAGAACGACAATTACTATATTTATTACACTCACTATTATCAATCTAACTCATATTATTAACTATATTATGCAGATATGATCGATAGAACGACAATTACTATACTTATTACTCTTATTATTATCAATCTAACTCATATTATTAGCCATATTATGCTTATATGATCGATAGTACGACAATTACTATACTCAGTACTCTTATTATGATCAATCTAACTCGTATTATTAACCATATTATGCTTATATGATCGATAGAACGACAATTACTATACTTATTACACTCACTATTATCAATCTAAATCATATTATTAGCCATATTATGGTTATATGACCGATAGAACGACAATTACCATACTTATTACTCTTATTATTATCAATCTAACTCATATTATTAGCCATATTATGCTTATATGATCGATAGAACGACAATTACTATACTTATTACACTCACTATTATCAATCTAACTCATATTATTAGCCATATTATGCTTATATGATCGATAGAACGACAATTACTATACTTATTACTCTTATTATTATCAATCTAACTCATATTATTAGCCATATTATGCTTATATGATCGATAGAACGACAATTACTATACTTATTACACTCACTATTATCAATCTAACTCATATTATTGAACATATTATGCAGATATGATCGATAGAACGACAATTACTATACTTATTACTCTTATTATTATCAATCTAACTCATATTATTAGCCATATTATGCTTATATGATCGATAGTACGACAATTACTATACTCAGTACTCTTATTATGATCAATCTAACTCATATTATTAACCATATTATGCTTATATGATCGATAGAACGACAATTACTATACTTATTACACTCACTATTATCAATCTAACTCATATTATTGAACATATTATGGTTATATGACCGATAGAACGACAATTACCATACTTATTACTCTTATTATTATCAATCTAACTCATATTATTAGCCATATTATGCTTATATGATCGATAGAGCGACAATTACTATACTTATTGCTCTTATTATTATCAATCTAACTCATATTATTAGCCATATTATGCTTATATGATCGATAGAACGACAATTACTATACTTATTACACTCACTATTATCAATCTAAATCATATTATTAGCCATATTATGGTTATATGACCGATAGAACGACAATTACCATACTTATTACTCTTATTATTATCAATCTAACTCATATTATTAGCCATATTATGCTTATATGATCGATAGAACGACAATTACTATACTTATTACACTCACTGTTATCAATCTAACTCATATTATTAGCCATATTATGCTTATACCATCGATAGAACGACAATTACTATACTTACTACTCTTATTATTATCAATCTAGCTCATATTATTAGCCATATTATGCAGATATGATCGATCGTACGACAATTACTATACTTATTACTCTTATTATTATCAATCTAACTCATATTATTAGGCATATTATGCTTATATGATCGATAGAACGACAATTACTATACTTATTACACTCACTATTATCAATCTAACTCATATTATTGAACATATTATGCAGATATGATCGATAGAACGACAATTACTATACTTATTACTCTTATTATTAGCAATCTAACTCATATTATTAGCCATATTATGCTTATATGATCGATAGTACGACAATTACTATACTCAGTACTCTTATTATGATCAATCTAACTCATATTATTAACCATATTATGCAGATATGATCGATAGAACGACAATTACTATACTTATTACTCTTATTATTATCAATCTAACTCATATTATTAGCCATATTATGCTTATATGATCGATAGAACAATTACTATACTTATTACACTCACTATTATCAATCTAACTCATATTATTGACCATATTATGCAGATATGATCGATAGAACGACAATTACTATACCCATTACTCTTATTATTATAAATCTAACAAATATTATTAGCCATATTGAGCTTATATGAACGATAGAACGACAATTACTATACTTATTACACTCACTATTATCAATCTAAATCCTATTATTAGCCATATTATGCTTATATGATCGATAGAACGACAATTACTATACTTATTACACTCACTGTTATCAATCTAACTCATATTATTAACCATATTATGCAAATTTGATCGATAGAACGACAATCACTATACTTATTACTCTTATTATTATCAACCTAACTCATATTATTAGCCATATTATGTTTAAATGATCGATAGAACGACAATTACAATACTTATTACTCTTATTATTATTAATCCAACTAATATTATTAACCATATTATGCAGATATGATCGATAGACCTACAATTACTATACTCATTACTCTTATTATTATCAATCTAACTCATATTATTAGCCATATTATGCTTATATGATCGATAGAACGACAATTACTATACACATTACTCTTACTATTATCAATCTAACTCATATTATTAACCATATTATGCTTATATGATCGATAGAACGAGAATTACTATACTCACTACTCTTAGTATTATCAATCTAACTCATATTATTAGCCATATTATGCTTATATTATCGATAGAACGACAATTACTATACTTATTACTGTTATTATTATCATTCTAACTCATATTATTAGCCATATTATGCTTATATGATCGATAGAACGACAATTCCTATACACATTACTCTTACTATTATCAATCTAACTCATATTATTAACCATATTATGCAGATATGATCGATAGCACGACATTTACTGTACTTACTGCTCTTATTATTATCAATCTAACTTATATTATTAGCCATATTATGCTTAAATGATCGATAGGACGACAATTACTATACTTATTACTCTTATTATTATCAACCTAACTCATATTATTAGCCATATTATGCTTAGCTGATCGATAGCACGACAATCACTATACTTATTACTCTTATTATTATCAACCTAAATCATATTATTAGCCATATTATGCTTATATTATCGATAGAACGACAATTACTATACTTATTACTGTTTTTATTATCAATCTAACTCATATTATTAGCCGTATTATGCTTATATGATCGACAGAACGACAATTACTGTACTTATTACTCTTATCATTATCAATCTAACTCATATTATTAGCCACATAATGCTTAAATGATCGATAGAACTACAATTACTATACTTATTACTCTTATTATTATGAATCTAACTAATATTATTAACCATATTATGCAGATATGATCGATAGACCTACAATTACTATACTCATTACTCTTATTATTATCAATCTAACTCATATTATTAGCCATATTATGCTTATATGATCGATAGAACGACAAATACTATACTTATTACTCTTATTATTGTCAACCTATCTCAAATTATTAGCCATATTATGCTCATATGATCGATAGAACGACAATTACTATACTTATTACTCTTATTATTATCAACCTAACTCATATTATTAGCCATATTATGTTTAAATGATCGATGGAACGACAATTACTATACTTATTACTCTTATTATTATGAATCCAACTAATATTATTAACCATATTATGCAGATATGATCGATAGACCTACAATTACTATACTCATTACTCTTATTATTATCAATCTAACTCATATTATTAGCTATATTATGCTTATATGATCGACAGAACGAGAATTACTATACTGACTACTCTTAGTATTATCACTCTAACTCATATTATTAGCCATATTATGCTTATATGATCGATAGAACGACAATTACTATACTTATTACTCCTATTATTATCAATCTAACTCATATTATTAACCATATTATGCTTATATAATCGATAGAACGACAATTACTATACTTACTACTCTTATTATTATGAATCCAACTAATATTATTAACCATATTATGCAGATATGATCGATAGACCTACAATTCCTATTCTCATTACTCCTATTATTATCAATCTAACTCATATTATTAGCTATATTATGCTTATATGATCGACAGAACGAGAATTACTATACTCACTACTCTTAGTATTATCAATCTAACTCATATTATTAGCCATATTATGCTTATATGATCGATAGAACGACAATTACTATACTTATTACTCTTATTATTATCAATCTAACTCATATTATTAGCCATATTATGCTTATATGATCGATAGAACGAGAATTACTATACTCACCACTCTTAGTATTATCAATCTAACTCATATTATTAGCCATATTATGCTTATATGATCGATAGAACGAGAATTACTATACTCACTACTCTTAGTATTATCAATCTAACTCATATTATTAGCCATATTATGCTTATATTATCGATAGAACGACAATTACTATACTTATTACTGTTATTATTATCAATCTAACTCATATTATTAGCCATATTATGCTTATATGATCGATAGAACGACAATTACTATACACATTACTCTTACTATTATCAATCTAACTCATATTATTAACCATATTATGCAGATATGATCGATAGCACGACATTTACTGTACTTACTGCTCTTATTATTATCAATCTAACTTATATTATTAGCCATATTATGCTTAAATGATCGATAGGACGACAATTACTATACTTATTACTCTTATTATTATCAACCTAACTCATATTATTAGCCATATTATGCTTAGCTGATCGATAGCACGACAATCACTATACTTATTACTCTTATTATTATCAACCTAAATCATATTATTAGCCATATTATGCTTATATTATCGATAGAACGACAATTACTATACTTATTACTGTTTTTATTATCAATCTAACTCATATTATTAGCCGTATTATGCTTATATGATCGACAGAACGACAATTACTGTACTTATTACTCTTATCATTATCAATCTAACTCATATTATTAGCCACATAATGCTTAAATGATCGATAGAACTACAATTACTATACTTATTACTCTTATTATTATGAATCTAACTAATATTATTAACCATATTATGCAGATATGATCGATAGACCTACAATTACTATACTCATTACTCTTATTATTATCAATCTAACTCATATTATTAGCTATATTATGCTTATATGATCGACAGAACGAGAATTACTATACTCACTACTGTTATTATTATCAATGTAACTCATATTATTAGCCATATTATGCTTATATTATCGATAGAACGACAATTACTTTACTTATTACTGTTATTATTATCAATCTAACTCATATTATTAGCCATATTATGCAGATATGATCGATAGAACTACAATTACTATACTCATTACTCTTATTATTATCAATCTAACTCATATTATTAGCCATATTATGCTTATATGATTGATAGAACGACAAATACTATACTTATTACTCTTATTATTGTCAACCTATCTCAAATTATTAGCCATATTATGCTTATATGATCGATAGAACGACAATTACTATACTTATTACTCTTATTATTATCAATCTTACTCATATTATTAACCATATTATGCAGATATGATCGATAGCACGACATTTACTATACTTATTACTCTTATTATTGTCAACCTATCTCAAATTATTACCCATATTATGCTTATATGATCGATAGAACGACAATTACTATACTTATTACTCTTATTATTATCAATCTAAATCATATTATTAACCATATTATGCTAATATGATCGATAGAACGACAATTACTATACTTATTACACTCTCTATTATCAGTCTAACTCATATGATTAACCATATTATGCAGATATGATCGATAGCACGACATTTACTATACTTACTACTCTTATTATTATCAATCTAACTCATAATATTAGCCATATTATGCTAATATGATCGATAGAACGACAATTACTATACTTATTACACTCACTATTATCAATCTAACTCATATTATTAACCATATTATGCTAATATGACCGATAGAACGACAATTACTATACTTATTACACTCACTATTATCAGTCTAACTCATATTATTAACCATATTATGCACATATGATCGATAGCACGACATTTACTATACTTATTACTCTTATTATTGTCAACCTATCTCATATTATTAGCCATATTATTCTTATATGATCGATAGAACGACAATTACTATACTTATTATTCTTATTTTTATCAACCCAACTCATATTATTCGCCATATTATGCTTATATGATCGACAGAACGACAATTACTGTACTTATTACTCTTATCATTATCAATCTAACTCATATTATTAGCCACATAATGCTTAAATGATCGATAGACCTACAATTACTATACTCATTACTCTTATTATTATCAATCTAACTCATATTATTAGCTATATTATGCTTATATGATCGATAGAACGACAATTACTATACTTATTACTCTTATTATTATCAATCTAACTCATATTATTAGCCATATTATGCTTATATGATCGATAGAACGACAATTACTATACTTATTACACTCACTATTATCAATCTAACTCATATTATTGAACATATTATGCAGATATGATCGATAGAACGACAATTACTATACTTATTACTCTTATTATTATCAATCTAACTCATAATATTAGCCATATTATGCTTATATGATCGATAGTACGACAATTACTATACTCAGTACTCTTATTATGATCAATCTAACTCATATTATTAACCATATTATGCTTATATGATCGATAGAACGACAATTACTATACTTATTACACTCACTATTATCAATCTAAATCATATTATTAGCCATATTATGGTTATATGACCGATAGAACGACAATTACCATACTTATTACCCTTATTACTATCAATCTAACTCATATTATTAGCCATATTATGCTTATATGATCGATAGAACGACAATTACTATACTTATTACTCTTACTATTATCAATCTAGCTCATATTATTAGCCATATTATGCAGATATGATCGATCGTACGACAATTACTATACTTATTACTCTTATTATTATCAATCTAACTCATATTATTAGCCATATTATGCTTATATGATCGATAGTACGACAATTACTATACTCAGTACTCTTATTATTATCAATCTAACTCATATTATTAGTCATATTATGCTTATATGATCGATAGAACGACAATTACTATACTTATTACACTCACTATTATCAATCTAAATCATATTATTAGCCATATTATGGTTATATGACCGATAGAACGACAATTACCATACTTATTACTCTTATTATTATCAATCTAACTCATATTATTAGCCATATTATGCTTATATGATCGATAGAACTACAATTACTATACTTATTACACTCACTGTTATCAATCTAACTCATATTATTAGCCATATTATGCTTATATGATCGATAGAACGACAATTACTATACTCATTACTCTTATTATTATAAATCTAACTCATATTATTAGCCATATTGAGATTATATTATCGATAGAACGACAATTACTATACTTATTACACTCACTATTATCAATCTAAATCATATTATTAGTCATATTATGCTTATATGATCGATCGAACGACAATTACTATACTTATTACACTCACTATTATCAATCTAACTCATATTATTGACCATATTATGCTTATATGATCGATAGAACGACAATTACTGTACTTTTTACTCTTATCATTATCAATCTCACTCATATTATTAGCCATATTATGCCTATATGATCGATAGAACGACAATTACTATACTTATTACTCTTATTATTATCAATCAACCTCATATTATTAACCATATGATGCACATATGATCGATAGAGCGACAATTACTATACTGATTACTCTTATTATTATCAATCTAACTCATATTATTAGCCATATTATGCTTATATGATCGACAGGACGACAATTACTATACTTATTACTCTCACTATTATCAATCTAACTCATATTATTAACCATATTATGCAGATATGATCGATAGAACGACAATTACTATACTCATTACTCTTATTATTATCAATCTAACTCATATTATTAGCCATATTATGCTTATAAGATCGATAAAACGACAATTACTATACTCATTACTCTTATTATTATCAATCTAACTCATATTATTAGCCATATTATGCTTATATGATCGATAGAACGACATTTACTATACTCATTACTATTATTATTATCAATCTAACTCATATTATTAGCCATATTATGCTTATATGATCGACAGAACGACAATTTCTATACTCATTACTCTTATTATTATCAATCTAACTCTTATTATTAGCCATATTATGCTTATGTGATCGATAGAACGACAATTACTATACTTATTTCACTCACTACTATCAATCTAACTCATATTATTAACATTATTATTCTTATATGATCGATAGAACGACAATTACTGTACTTTTTACTCTTATCATTATCAATCTCACTCATATTATTAGCCATATTATGCTTATATGCTCGATAGGACGACAATTACTATACTCACTACTGTTATTGTTATCAATCTAACTCATATTATTAACCATATTATGCTTATATGATCGACAGAACGACAATTACTATACTTATTACACTCACTATTATCAATCTAACTCATATTATTAACGATATTATGCAGATATGATCGATAGAACGACAATTACTATACTCATTACTCTTATTATTATCAATCTAACGCATATTATTAGCCAAATTATGCTTATATGATCGATAGAACGACAATTACTATACTCATTACTCTTATTATTATCAATCTAACTCATACTATTAGCCATATTATGCTTAATGATCGACAGAACGACAATTACTATTCTTATTACACTCCCTGTTATCGATCTAACTCATATTATTAACCATATTATGCTCATATGATCGGTAGAAGGATAATTACTATACTTATTACTCTTATTATTATCAATCTAACTCATATTATTAGCCAAATTATGCTTATATGATCGACAGAACGACAATTACTATTCTTATTACACTCCCTGTTATCAATCTAACTCATATTATTAACCATATTATGCTTATATGATCGGTAGAACGATAATTACTATACTTATTACTCTTATTATTATCAATCTAACGCATATTATTAGCCAAATTATGCTTATATGATCGATAGAACGACAATTACTATACTCATTACTCTTATTATTATCAATCTAACTCATATTATTAGCCATATTATGCTTATATGATCGACAGAACGACAATTACTGTACTTATTACACTCACTATTATCAATCTAACTCATATTATTAACCATATTATGCAGATATGATCGATAGAACGACAATTACTATACTGATTACTCTTATTATTATCAATCTAACTCATATTATTTGCCATATTATGCTTATATGATCGATAGAACGACAATTACTATTCTTATTACACTCCCTGTTATCAATCTCACTCATATTATTAACCATATTATGCTTATATGATCGGTAGAACGATAATTACTATACTTATTACTCTTATTATTATCAATCTAACTCATATTATTTGCCATATTATGCTTATATGATCGATAGAACGACAATTTCTATACTCATTACTCTTATTATTATCAATCTAACTCATATTATTAGCCATATTATGCTTATATGATCGTCAGAACGACAATTACTATTCTTCTTACACTCCCTGTTATCAATCTATCTCATATTATTAAGCATATTATGCTTATATGATCGGTAGAACGATAATTACTATACTTATTACTCTTATTATTATCAATCTAACTCATATTATTAGCCATATTATGCTTATATGATCGATAGAACGACAATTACTATACTCATTACTCTTATTATTATCAATCTAACTCATATTATTAGCCATATTATGCTTATATGATCGATAGGACGACAATTACTATACTTATTACCCTTATTATTATCAATCTAACCCATATTATTAGCCATATTATGCTTATATGATCGATAGGACGACAATTACTATACTCACTACTCTTATTGATATCAATCTAACTCATATTATTGACCATATTATGCACATATGATCGATAGAGCGTCAATTACTATACTTATTACTCTTACTATTATCAATCTAACTCATATTATTAGCCATATTATGCTTATGTGATCGATAGGCCGACAATTACTGTACTTATTACTCTTATTATTATCAATCTAACTCATATTATTAGCCATATTATGCTTATGTGGTCGATAGAACGACAAATACTATACTTATTACTCTTATTATTATCAATCTAACTCATATTATTAGCCATATTATGCTTATATGATCGACAGAACGACAATTACTGTACTTATTACTCTCACTATTATCAATCTAACTCATATCATTAACCATATTATGCAGATATGATCGATAGAACGACAATTACTATACAAATTACTCTTATTATTATCAATCTAACTCATATTATTTGCCATATTATGCTTATATGATCGACAGAACGACAATTTCTATACCCATTACTCTTATTATTATCAATCTAACTCATATTATTAGCCATATTATGCTTATGTGATCGATAGAACGACAATTACTATACTTATTTCACTCACTACTATCAATCTAACTCATATTATTAACCATATTATGCTTATATGATCGATAGAACGACAATTACTGTACTTTTTACTCTTATCATTATCAATCTCACTCATATTATTAGCCATATTATGCTTATATGCTCGATAGGACGACAATTACTATACTCACTTCTGTTATTGTTATCAATCTAACTCATATTATTAACCATATTATGCTTATATGATCGATAGAACGACAATTACTGTACGTATTACTCTTATTATTATCAATCTAACTCATAGTATTAGCCATATTATGCTTATATGATCGACAGGACGACAATTACTATACTTATTACACTCACTATTATCAATCTAACTCTTATTATTAACCATATTATGCAGATATGATCGATAGAACGACAATTACTATACTCATTACTCTTATTATTATCAATCTAACTCATATTATTAGCCATATTATGCTTATGTGATCGACAGAACGACAATTACTATTCTTGTTACACTCCCTGTTATCAATCTAACTCATATTATTAAGCATATTATGCTTATATGATCGGTAGAACGATAATTACTATACTTATTACTCTTATTATTATCGATCTAACTCATATTATTAGCCATATTATGCTTATATGATCGATAGAACGACAATTACTATACTCGTTACTCTTATTATTATCAATCTAACTCATATTATTAGCCATATTATGCTTATATGATCGATAGGACGACAATTACTATACTTATTCCTCTTATTATTATCAATCTAACTCATATTATTAGCCATATTATGCTTATATGATCGATAGGACGACAAGTACTATACTCACTACTCTTATTGTTATCAATCTAACTCATATTATTGACCATATTATGCACATATGATCGATAGAGCGTCAATTGCAATACTTATTACTCTTACTATTATCAATCTAACTCATATTATTAGCCATATTATGCTTATGTGATCGATAGGACGACAATTACTATACTTATTACTCTTATTATTATCAATCTAACTCATATTATTAGCCATATTATGCTTATAAGATCGATAGAACGACAATTACTATACTCATTACTCTTATTATTATCAATCTAACTCATATTATTAGCCATATTATGCTTATATGATCGATAGAACGACATTTACTATACTCATTACTATTATTATTATCAATCTAACTCATATTATTAGCCATATTATGCTTATATGATCGACAGAACGACAATTTCTATACTCATTACTCTTATTATTGTCAATCTAACTCATATTATTAGCCATATTATGCTTATGTGATCGATAGAACGACAATTACTATACTTATTTCACTCACTACTATCAATCTAACTCATATTATTAACCATATTATGCTTATATGATCGATAGAACGACAATTACTGTACTTTTTACGCTTATTACTATCAATCTAACTCATTTTATTTGCCATATTATGCTTATATGATCGATAGAACGACAATTACTATACGTATTACTCTTATTATTATCAATCTAACTTATATTATTAGCCATATTATGCTTATATGATCGACAGAACGACAATTACTATTCTTGTTACACTCCCTGTTATCAATCTAACTCATATTATTAACCATATTATGCTTATATGATCGGTAGAACGATAATTACTATACTTATTACTCTTATTATTATCCATCTAACTCATATTATTAGCCATATTATGCTTATATGATCGATAGGACGACAATTACTATACTCACTACTCTTATTGTTATCAATCTAACTCATATTATTAAACATATTATGCTTATATGATCGGTAGAACGATAATTACTATACTTATTACTCTTATTATTATCAATCTAACTCATATTATTATCCATATTATGCTTATATGATCGATAGAACGACAATTACTATACTGATTACTCTTATTATTAACAATCTAACTCATATTATTTGCCATATTATGCTTATATGATCGATAGAGCGTCAATTACTATACTTATTACTCTTACTATTATCAATCTAACTCATATTATTAGCCATATTATGCTTATGTGATCGATAGGCCGACAATTACTGTACTTATTACTCTTATTATTATCAATCTAACTCATATTATTAGCCATATTATGCTTATGTGGTCGATAGAACGACAAATACTATACTTATTACTCTTATTATTATCAATCTAACTCATATTATTAGCCATATTATGCTTATATGATCGGCAGAACGACAATTACTGTACTTATTACTCTCACTATTATCAATCTCACTCATATTATTAGCCATATTATGCTTATATGATCGATAGAACGACATTTACTATACTCATTACTATTATTATTATCAATCTAACTCATATTATTAGCCATATTATGCTTATATGATCGACAGAACGACAATTTCTATACCCATTACTCTTATTATTATCAATCTAACTCATATTATTAGCCATATTATGCTTATGTGATCGATAGAACGACAATTACTATACTTATTTCACTCACTACTATCAATCTAACTCATATTATTAACCATATTATGCTTATATGATCGATAGAACGACAATTACTGTACTTTTTACTCTTATCATTATCAATCTCACTCATATTATTAGCCATATTATGCCTATATGATCGATAGAACGACAATTACTATACTTATTACTCTTATTATTATCAATCTACCTCATATTATTAACCATATAATGCACATATGATCGATAGAGCGACAATTACTGTACTTATTACTCTTACTATTATCAATCTAACTCATATTATTAGCCATATTATGCTTATATGCTCGATAGGACGACAATTACTATACTCACTTCTGTTATTGTTATCAATCTAACTCATATTATTAACCATATTATGCTCATATGATCGACAGAACGACAATTACTATACTTATTACACTCACTATTATCAATCCAACTCATATTATTAACGATATTATGCAGATATGATCGATAGAACGACAATTACTATACTCATTACTCTTATTATTATCAATCTAACTCATATTATTAGCCATATTATGCTTATATGATCGACAGAACGACAATTACTATTCTTATTACACTCCCTGTTATCAATCTAACTCATATTATTAACCATATTATGCTCATATGATCGGTAGAAGGATAATTACTATACTTATTACTCTTATTATTATCAATCTAACTCATATTATTAGCCAAATTATGCTTATATGATCGACAGAACGACAATTACTATTCTTATTACACTCCCTGTTATCAATCTAACTCATATTATTAACCATATTATGCTCATATCATCGGTAGAAGGATAATTACTACACTTATTACTCTTATTATTATAAATCTAACTCATATTGTTAGCCATATAATGCTTATATGATCGATAGAACGACAATTACTATACTCATTACTCTTATTATTATCAATCTAACTCATATTATTAGCCATATTATGCTTATATGATCGACAGAACAACAATTACTATACTTATTACACTCCCTGTTATCAATCTAACTCATATTATTAACCATATTATGCAGATATGATCGATAGAACGACAAATACTATACACATTACTCTTATTATTATCAATCTAACTCATATTATTAGCCATATTATGCTTATATGATCGACAGAACGACAATTACTATTCTTATTACACTCCCTGTTATCAATCTAACTCATATTATTAACCATATTATGCTTATATGATCGGTAGAACGATAATTACTATACTTATTACTCTTATTATTATCAATCTAACTCATATTATTAGCCAAATTATGCTTTTATGATCGATAGAACGACAATTACTATACTCATTACTCTTATTATTATCAATCTAACTCATATTATTAGCCATATTATGCCTATATGATCGATAGAACTACATTTACTATACTTATTTCACTCACTACTATCAATCTAACTCATATTATTAACCATATTATGCTTATATGATCGATAGAACGACAATTACTGTACTTTTCACTCTTATTATTATCAATCTAACTCATATTATTTGCCATATTATGCTTATATGATCGATAGAACGACAATTACTATACGTATTACTCTTATTATTATCAATCTAACTCATAGTATTAGCCATATTTTGCTTATATGATCGACAGGACGACAATTACTATACTTATTACACTCACTATTATCAATCTAACTCTTATTATTAACCATATTATGCAGATATGATCGATAGAACGACAATTACTATACTCATTACTCTTATTATTATCAATCTAACTCATATTATTAGCCATATTATGCTTATATGATCGACAGAACGACAATTACTATTCTTATTACACTCCCTGTTATCAATCTAACTCATATTATTAACCATATTATGCTTATATGATCGGTAGAACGATAATTACTATACTTATTACTCTTATTATTATCAATCTAACTCATATTATTAGCCGAATTATGCTTATGTGATCGACAGAACGACAATTACTATTCTTATTACACTCCCTGTTATCAATCTAACTCATATTATTAACCATATTATGCTCATATGATCGGTAGAAGAATAATTACTACACTTATTACTCTTATTATTATAAATCTAACTCATATTGTTAGCCATATAATGCTTATATGATCGATAGAACGACAATTACTATACTCATTACTCTTATTATTATCAATCTAACTCATATTATTAGCCATATTATGCTTATATGATCGATAGAACGACATTTACTATACTTATTACTCTTATTATTATCAATCTAACTCATATTATTAGCCATATTATGCTTATATGATCGATAGAACTACATTTACTATACTCATTACTCTTATTATTATCAATCTAACTCATATTATTAGCCATATTATGCTTATGTGGTCGATAGAACGACAATTACTATACTTATTACTCTTATTATTATCAATCTAACTCATATTATTAGCCATATTATGCTTATATGATCGACAGAACGACAATTACTATACTCATTACACTTCTTATTATCAATCTTACTCATATTATTAGCCATATTATGCTTATATGATCGACAGGACGACAATTACTATTCTT
The DNA here is from genome assembly GCF_050947335.1 of Megachile rotundata. Taxonomy (NCBI): domain Eukaryota; kingdom Metazoa; phylum Arthropoda; class Insecta; order Hymenoptera; family Megachilidae; genus Megachile; species Megachile rotundata. The sequence continues at coordinate 177,180 of NW_027473667.1, forward strand.
ATTACACTCCCTGTTATCAATCTAACTCATATTATTAACCATATTATGCTTATATGATCGGTAGAACGATAATTACTATACTTATTACTCTTATTATTATCAATCTAACTCATATTATTAGCCGAATTATGCTTATATGATCGATAGAACGACAATTACTATACTGATTATTCTTATTATTATCAATAAACTCATATTATTAGCCATATTATGCATATATGATCGATAGAACGATAATTACTATACTTATTACTCTTTTTATTATCAATCTAACTCATATTATTAGCCATATTATGCTTATATGATCGATAGAACGACAATTACTATACTCACTACTATTATTATTATCAATCTAACTCATATTATTAGCCATATTATGCTTATATGATCGATAGGACGACAATTACTATACTTATTACTCTTATTATTATCAATCTAACTCATATTATTAGCCATATTATGCTAATATGATCGATAGAACGAGATTTACTATACTCATTACTCTTATTATTATCAATCTAACTCATATTATTAGCGATATTATGCTTATGTGATCGATAGAACGACAATTACTATACTTATGACTCTTATTATTATCAATCTAACTCATATTATTAGCCATATTATGCTTATATGATCGATAGAACGACATTTACTATACTTATTACTCTTATTATTATCAATCTAACTCATATTATTAGCCATATTATGCTTATATGATCGATAGAACTACATTTACTATACTCATTACTCTTATTATTATCAATCTAACTCATATTATTAGCCATATTATGCTTATGTGGTCGATAGAACGACAATTACTATACTTATTACTCTTATTATTATCAATCTAACTCATATTATTAGCCATATTATGCTAGTATGATCGACAGAACGACAATTACTATACTTATTACACTCACTATTATCAATCTAACTCATATTATTAACCATATTATGCAGATATGATCGATAGAACGACGATTACTATTCTCAGTACTCTTATTATTATCAATCTAACTCATCTTATTAGCCATATTATGCTTATAAGATCGACAGAACGACAATTACTATTCTTATTACACTCCCTGTTATCAGTCTAACTCATATTATTAACCATGTTATGCTTATATGATCGGTTGAACGATAATTACTATACTTATTACTCTTATTATTATCAATCTAACTCATATTATTAGCCAAATTATGCTTATATGATCGATAGAACGACAATTACTATACTTATTACTCTTATTATTATCAATCTAACTCATATTATTAGCCATATTATGCTTTAATGATCGACAGAACGACAATTACTATACTTATTACACTCACTATTATCAATCTAACTCATATTATTAACCATATTATGCAGATATGATCGATAGAACGACAATTACTATACTCATTACTCTTATTATTATCAATCTAACTCATCTTATTAGCCATATAATGCTTATATGATCGACAGAACGACAATTACTATTCTTATTACACTCCCTGTTATCAATCTAACTCATATTATTAACCATGTTATGCTTATATGATCGGTAGAACGATAATTACTATACTTATTACTCTTATTATTATCAATTTAACTCACATTATTAGCCAAATTATGCTTATATGATCGATAGAACGACAATTACTATACTTATGACTCTTTTTAGTATCAATCTAACTCATATCATTAGCCATATTATGCTTATATGATCGATAGAACGACTATTACTATGCTCATTACTCTTATTATTATCAATCTAACTCATATTATTAACCATATTATGCAGATATGATCGAAAGAACGACAATTACTATACTGATAACTCTTATTATTAACAATCTAACTCATATTATTAGCCATATTATGCTTATATGATCGATAGAACGACAATTACTATACTTATTACTCTTATTATTATCAATCTAACTCATATTATTAGCCATATTATGCTTATATGATCGGTAGAACGATAATTACTATACTTATTACTCTTATTATTATCAATCTAACTCATATTATTAGCCAAATTATGCTTATATGATCGATAGAACGACAATTACTATACTCAGTACTCTTATTATTATTAATCTAACTCATATTATTAGCCATATTATGCCTATATGATCGATAGAACTACATTTACTATACTTATTTCACTCACTACTATCAATCTAACTCATATTATTAACCATATTATGCTTATATGATCGATAGAACGACAATTACTGTACTTTTTACTCTTATCATTATCAATCTCACTCATATTATTAGCCATATTATGCCTATATGATCGATAGAACGACAATTACTATACTTATTACTCTTATTATTATCAATCTACCTCATATTATTAACCATATTATTCACATATGATCGATAGAGCGACAATTACTATACTGATTACTCTTATTATTATCAATCTAACTCATATTATTTGCCATATTATGCTTATATGATCGATAGAACGACAATTACTATACTCGTTACTCTTATTATTATCAATCTAACTCATATTATTAGCCATATTATGCTTATATGATCGATAGAACGACAATTACTATACTTATTTCCCTTATTATTATCAATCTAACTCATATTATTAGCCATATTATGCTTATATGATCGATAGAACGACAATTACTATACTTATTACTCTTATTATTATCAATCTACCTCATATTATTAACCATATTATGCACATATGATCGATAGAGCGACAATTACTGTACTTATTACTCTTACTATTATCAATCTAACTCATATTATTAGCCATATTATGCTTATATGCTCGATAGGACGACAATTACTATACTCACTTCTGTTATTGTTATCAATCTAACTCATATTATTAACCATATTATGCTCATATGATCGACAGAACGACAATTACTATACTTATTACACTCACTATTATCAATCCAACTCATATTATTAACGATATTATGCAGATATGATCGATAGAACGACAATTACTATACTCATTACTCTTATTATTATCAATCTAACTCATATTATTAGCCATATTATGCTTATATGATCGACAGAACGACAATTACTATTCTTATTACACTCCCTGTTATCAATCTAACTCATATTATTAACCATATTATGCTCATATGATCGGTAGAAGGATAATTACTATACTTATTACTCTTATTATTATCAATCTAACTCATATTATTAGCCAAATTATGCTTATATGATCGACAGAACGACAATTACTATTCTTATTACACTCCCTGTTATCAATCTAACTCATATTATTAACCATATTATGCTCATATCATCGGTAGAAGGATAATTACTACACTTATTACTCTTATTATTATAAATCTAACTCATATTGTTAGCCATATAATGCTTATATGATCGATAGAACGACAATTACTATACTCATTACTCTTATTATTATCAATCTAACTCATATTATTAGCCATATTATGCTTATATGATCGACAGAACAACAATTACTATACTTATTACACTCCCTGTTATCAATCTAACTCATATTATTAACCATATTATGCAGATATGATCGATAGAACGACAAATACTATACACATTACTCTTATTATTATCAATCTAACTCATATTATTAGCCATATTATGCTTATATGATCGACAGAACGACAATTACTATTCTTATTACACTCCCTGTTATCAATCTATCTCATATTATTAACCATATTATGCTTATATGATCGGTAGAACGATAATTACTATACTTATTACTCTTATTATTATCAATCTAACTCATATTATTAGCCAAATTATGCTTTTATGATCGATAGAACGACAATTACTATACTCATTACTCTTATTATTATCAATCTAACTCATATTATTAGCCATATTATGCCTATATGATCGATAGAACTACATTTACTATACTTATTTCACTCACTACTATCAATCTAACTCATATTATTAACCATATTATGCTTATATGATCGATAGAACGACAATTACTGTACTTTTTACTCTTATTATTATCAATCTAACTCATATTATTTGCCATATTATGCTTATATGATCGATAGAACGACAATTACTATACGTATTACTCTTATTATTATCAATCTAACTCATAGTATTAGCCATATTATGCATATTATTAACCACCAGACGACAATTACTATACTTATTACACTCACTATTATCAATCTAACTCTTATTATTAACCATATTATGCAGATATGATCGATAGAACGACAATTACTATACTCATTACTCTTATTATTATCAATCTAACTCATATTATTAGCCATATTATGCTTATATGATCGACAGAACGACAATTACTATTCTTATTACACTCCCTGTTATCAATCTAACTCATATTATTAACCATATTATGCTTATATGATCGGTAGAACGATAATTACTATACTTATTACTCTTATTATTATCAATCTAACTCATATTATTAGCCGAATTATGCTTATGTGATCGACAGAACGACAATTACTATTCTTATTACACTCCCTGTTATCAATCTAACTCATATTATTAACCATATTATGCTCATATGATCGGTAGAAGAATA